>NC_052102.1:9368858-9410901 GCF_012273895.1 Zerene cesonia | reverse complement strand
TCTGATTATTAAATATCTTGAAATAAGTAATTAAATTTAAAAACACGCTCCCGCCTCGTTCAAGTTTCCCGCGCTTTTCAACATTCAAAACTCAAATTTCGATTGACGAATGTCAAGTCCGTGCAAAATCCATTCTACGTACTTACGTTACTGCTTAGTATAAGTTTCGCACAATATTTATTTACAAAATTTACAACAATCAAATGATTTATATTTAAAAATTCATAACGTTTATATTCTTTGATTAGAATTTCATTAGTAATATCATATAGTTTCAGTACTGTGCCGTGCTGTACTATCACCTATTTTTTTTTGAATTGCCATTGATAAAAAAAGGAAAGCTTTACGTATGTTATTGTTTTTTTTTTTCTTTTTATTAATATTTCTAGAATATCTTGATCTCTATGAATCTAACTAACTTCATTTTTTCTAGACACGATTTCGTAGATGTTCTATTTTTTAACGTGAGTTAAATCGAGTCCTGCTACTTTTATACTCGAATCATCTTACATACTTATACCCTGTTTACGAGCTACTTAGATAATTTAGATGATTATATTATTAAATCTCGTTATTTTTTTTTTTTTTTTTTTTTTCATTAAGCTATACTTATTTTACAATATTCTTTTGTCACATGTCTTAGGTATTTAACAATTTTAGAATAGATAATAATTATTATGTCCTATTAAATTTTCTACTTTTAGTGTATAATAATGTCACACAAACACACAAAAATCTGCTTGACTATCATACGTACAGCGCATTTTAAATACATATTTCATTTAAATTTTAAAGTGTTTGATCTCGAATATATCTAAATTTCGAAACACAATCAACAAAAAGGTTGGCATTCACGAAAACATTATAGGTTTACATTCAAAACATTGAAAGAATTGCTTGTAGACAGCTAACCCCATCGAGTGAATTTATTTACATGTAAAACGGGGTTAGGAAAAAATCAACCCGCTATATAAACAGACATTTGAAAGTGAAAGGTATCTTTTATGTTGAAACGCTTATTTTGCACATCACTAAACCATGGTACTAAGAAACGTTTAAATATTATTAGTAAAATTATGTAATAATTTTTTTTAACATAATGAATATTTATTGTTTATCTGTAATATCAGTAACCTACTGCAATTTCTCGGGCTATTTCTTTTCTTTTAGATTTTTTTTGATTCGATAATTTATCATTTTGAAACCAGATAGTAAAATTGCCTAGTTATTTAAATACAAAAAGAAGAGATTATGATATCATAAATTTAGTGAATTATTCCATAACGGACATTTAAAAAGTTTCATAGTTGTGGGTTCATAGTTCTGAAAACTTGACTTAGCTTTTTATATGTAAATGTAGATGGCGCGAGGGTGGCCAATGACACAGCTATGAAATTAACTACCGCATTGAAGTTTTTATTTTCTAAATGTATAAAAATACTGCGACTGCGAACAACATATCCATTCTTAATTTGTTAACATACAAAATTATTATCCTACTAATATTATAAATGCGAAAGTTTGTAAGGTTGTGTGTCTTTATTGCTCTTTCACGTAAAAGCTACTGAACCGATTGCAATGAAATTTGGTACGTAGATAGCTTTACAACTGGAATTACATATAGGCAACTTTTTATCCCGATATTCCTATGGGATACGGACTAACGCGGCTGAAACCGCGGGGCGCAGCTAGTAATTGCATAAATATCAAAATATATTGTTAAATCTCATAATAAAAAAAAATTATCGATTTAGGTATGAGGGTATTTAAGCAAATATAGTATTATTAACAATATAATTATAAATTTTATTAGTTATAAATCTTAGGCCATGTATTTTTTTAAATGTCTGTAATCAACCGAACATTCAAAACTCTAAGTAATATAATACTGATTTTGAATACTTTAAATTTAACATACGTTCCAAAGTGATTGTTTATTAGTGTTTTATAGTAGTGTATTCTCTACTTTAGATGCATTTTTGATGATGAAATTGGCGCATACAAATCTTACAACCTGGAATAATATTTTGTTAGAAGGATATATAATGTTAGTTATCCATGTTTATTCTCCACAAAAAGCTGAAGTTGAAACATTGCTACGTCATCACCAATCGCCAGCTGCTCTTTCCCAGAATACAGATTCCATCGCGGCCGTGACGTGGCACTTTCAGCGAGATAAAATGACTCAATCGTAAGTTTGCACTTTGTTTCATGATTGTTTCAGTCTGCGTATCTAGACTAAATATACTAATGTTTTACAGAGAAAAGGTTAAATATTAGCATACAAAAATTTTTTTGTTTTTTTTTAAGTTTCCAGATGTTTTTTATGTCATAGCGGGCAACTGAGGTTCGCCTGATGGTCACCTATAATCACCGCCAATGAACTCTTGCAAAGCGCGTCTCCGCGAATGCACTGCCCGCTTTTAAGGGAAAAGGAAAGGATTAACGACTGGAATGAAGGAATGGACTGGGACGGATGAGGAAAAGGAAACGGGCCTCCGGAATTTACAGCTATACTTGTAGGCTAATATGTATCTCATACCTTAGAAACTACTGTTGAAATTGAAATTTGATTGCTACGGTCAGGCAAGATACGCAGGTTCGAATCCTGCCTCGTGATCAAATTTTTTCTATTCTTTCAAAATTTCTAATTTATAAAGCATTTCAATGCTATAAAACTAAAAAATTAAATATTTTTGTGTTTGATGTACTATTTATCGAGAAAGACTGGTCACTTTATCACATAATGCTACGATCAACAGGAGATAAGTACTAATGAAAAATGTTCTAACGGTAAATCATTCCGTTTTAAGAACTTCTATTGTGTGCGCTGCGTAAACAGCTCTTAATTAATGAAATTAATACTATATTTCTTATATAAAAATACATCAAGTCATTTTATTACTTATATTATAAAGAATGCATATGTATATTGCATACTTAGATTTGTACTGTTATAAATCCACCCAGTTAGAAAACTGTAGTCTTGCAATACATCACAATGAAATAAATACTTTTATATGCAACCTAAATAGCATACTTTTTACAAATCTACTCAAAATGACATTAAATTAAGACCTAATTTCGCTTACAAATTCGTATTTCGCCATCTCTTGTACCCTTGTATATAAGCAGGACGTCTTAAAACATCCAATTTCCAAGATCATTAGTATGATGTATGTTTGTCATGGCCCACTCACACGATTGGACGTGTCTGAGCGCATAATCGTACGTCGCGGACATCTGTAAAGTATCAACTAAATGATCCGCGGCCGTGACAAATGGGACACCTTAATAGTCGTAGGTTCTTGGTTGTGGCTGCTAAAATGACGATATACTGAGCATTTTGGATTGCATTGAGCAATGTTTATTTACATATATTCACAATTATTCAAAAATTAGGAGAAGAGTCTGCTTGAAATGGGGAGATAGACACCTCGTTGTAAAGTACGTTAATACTTGTAAATGAGCGATGATAATGCAGATTGGTATGATCCATTTGACCGGTATGAGTTGAGGACATGATTGGCACGTTATGGATGGATGACCAATTTTTCGCATATGCCCAATGAGCTCATTTATACTGAATCTTATGTGTCCCCAGTCAGTCTCGAATGATCTATTTCAATGATTGTTCCTAAGCTAAGATGACAAGCTTTATTTACGATTTGTTCTCGTATCCAAGTATGCTTTGCCGAAGGCATAAATTTGCTAAATTCATGGCCAACCTTACAAGAAATGCTTTGTAACTAAAGATAGCGCGAGCAGTTGTATTAGCGCTGGTTTTTCCTCGCCATACGTCATGGACAATCCCGTTTAGTGAGACACTGCAGTGCTATGTTGATGTCACATCATCTTACAAGTGTTGTTGTGTAATAAATTATTTTCCTTTGATTAGACGAAACGCATGAAGCATTATCTCTACTCTCTAATATATCACTTACCATGTTTTTAATAATGGCCAGGATAAAACAATCGTTTATATTTTGCACTTTCGAATTTTATATATTATGTCAATACCAGGGCTGATTCACCAATAGATTTTTTGACTAGGCAGATATCGAAAACTCATTTTTATATATAGTTTCAAAACATTTATACAGCATACATTAATCGTAGCCTAACGAAAATGTCAGTCCCGAATCAGATTTTGTTCTATTATATACAATACGATACGAGTAATCGCTAAGAGTTATCAATTACCTTCCTACTTACTCTTATATATTTTAACGAATCATACTAAAGCTAGGAACTTTTATAAATTCTCTTTATGTCCAGGTAAGTAAACAATCAGTAACATATTTTAACACAAGAGAACTTCGTCGAACAACAACTCCAAAACGTCATACTTCAAATCCTATTCGAGCAAGATAGTAACAGTTCCACATCCATTAGCCGTACAAAAATACAAAGTAAACTACGAACCATCCATTTTGTTTATAAACAACGCTGAACTAACTCCTACATCACGCTAACTTTCAGCATGTCTGCCAGAATTAGCCGCGTCGTTACTATCGGCCCGAGCGCCCACCTCGCCCATAAATTAGTTGCTGCTTGGCCGGTACAAGGGTTGGTTTGTTGCGTTGTTATACGTCACGGTTTGGTGATGCAGAATGTTTCTTATTTCCCAGCAATGCCTATCTTTCAGGGCGTGGAATGGTTCATCAAATTTTCTTTCCTCATAGTAGTAATTTTATTTGATATAAATACTGTGTTTCGTCATCTTGGGTTATTTATGATAGATGAACATAATGCATTTATTTACAAATGTACAAACAAGCTTGAAGCTCTTGATATCTTTCCATCAAGTCAGTGTCCCCGTGTCAACGCCCGCTGTAAAGAGTCGGGTTAAATAATATAATGAATAAATCGCGTTCAAAATCCGATAAAGCCTATAAATTCTAAATGTATTCTATCAAACCAAACATACACTATCTAGCGTAACAAATCTTTCTATTTACCATAACCTTATGTAGAAGTAGACTGCTGGTTATGAATATCAACCAGTTTAAGAGCTGTTTGACAAAACTCTTCAGTCAATGTCCGATTTATCGTGTCGCACGTGGCAGTGGAAGCGCGACATAAAGCATGGACCATAGACTTTTAATCAATCTGCACGAGTGGTGCGGGACTGCAAAAATGGCGGCAGGTTAGTGCCGGACGCGGCTTAATTAAAACCATAAGGAAAATTGTCCGTCCGTGTGTTCCGCTCGTCTATGGCCGTATGTTTTTTGGCATCCGTTGTCCACGGTTTTTTCGTTTGGATTTATTGTAGTGATGTATATGGTACAAGCATGTAACGTTGTGACTGTGTTTGTCAATTGTTTTCAATGCCTGAGTTTTTTTAATCAATTATTTCTTTTGAATTATAAAAAAAAATGTCTATGATTCATCAAAAATCTAACAAATTTTATGATATTTTACATATGTGTATATTTTGCAAGACAATTTTATACAAGAAAAGGCTAATTATTAGCAAAGATATATATTTTGGACTAGAATCTATTGTACGTAATTGTATAATTGAACTAAAACATTAAATATCATTGAAAGTACCTACAACTAAAATAAATTTAGAAATATTATGAATATTTTCACAGATAAAACCAGGAAATAAGCCTAGCCATCCGGGGAATGCTAAAAATGCATACATACATTCTTATATATAAAATTTAATCTTCGCAAAATCGTTTTGTGGATTGTTTCGAATATTTACGAGCGTATTATTCAGGGACTTACACGGAGGTAATCTTTTTGAATATTTTGCCAACTGTTTTAATACTACTCTATATATACCCGACTTTGTTCGCTGATTTTGTTCTATTTTAGGGAACGGTTCATTTTAAAATACTAATAATATTTTTAAATACTTTCACAGCTTTAATAATACAATTCAAATAAGAGAGTTATAATATTTAAATGTATCAAAAACAAGCTCTGATATTTTTAGTTCTGAGAGCATTTTTTTGTTATAGTAAAAAGAACGGTAAAGTGTTAAACATAACAACTGAACAATTTTAAAATTTACAATGATTTTTTGCGTTGCACGGAGGACCGGATTTTCTAAAAAATATTATACTCAAACTCAAACATTTATTTATTCAATTAGACTTCTCTTAGAAACTCTTTGTATCCTCGTAACATAGATTAAAACTTACCATTTATAACAATCATTTGGGAGAACACTTCAAAAAAAAGTCAGCAGAAAACTGTATTGTAATAAGTTCAAAACATTATAATTGTTTCCCCTAGCCTTTAAAAAACCCCTTATCCTGTGTAAGGGTTGACCTAAAAAGCGAAAGATTCAGTGTAATTGTTATTTATTTAAAGATAAAAATACGTATAGGGCTTTGTGTTGGCTCTTGAATTAAATATGGCGGTCGCACGGCTTACGCCGATTGCGTGTTGACGGAATAAAAGAGAATTTTTAGAGTTACAAACGCTGCTGGGATTTGCAAGTCATTCTTTTTTTAGAATATCAGATATTCCTTATCCAATAGCTTTAAATCTAAGAAATATCAGTATACATGATGCAGGTTTTATGAGCATAACAATTTTATTATACATACATATACACTATATAACAATTACATAATGTGTGACCGTAACACAATTAAATTCAATGATCAATTTAAAAAATCAACTGTTTAGATTTGACTAATGCACGTGCACGATTACAAATTTAATCGGCTTCGTAGAAACCAAATTTCAGACTTGTAACTTGAAATATTTAATACAACCACAGATAATATCTACACTAGCTGTGACCCGCGGTTGAAACCGCGTAAGTCCGTATCCCGTAGGAATATCGGTATAAAAAGTGCCTGTGTGTTATTTCAGTTGTCCAGCAGCAGCAACGAAGCAAAATAGTATTATAATTCACCAATAGATGTCAGGAAAAAAAACACGAATAAAACACGAATATGACATTTTCTAAAAAAAATTCCTAGCTAGATCGATTTATCGCCCCCGAAACCCCCTATGTACTAAATTTCATGAAAATCGTAGGAGCCGATTCCGAGATTCCAATTATATATATATATATATATATATATATATATATATACAAGAATTGCTCGTTTAAAGGTATAAGATAAGATATAATCTTAATAACAACAATTTATGTTTTTGTTGTCTACTTCATAAATCCACCGATTTATAACATTTCATAACTATAATGATACCAACTAAAATATGCTTTATTCAGAAATTCAGAACACATGAGCTCCCGCCTCGGCGTGGTAACAAGTCGTGCTGGATATAACCGATTCCCTCCCCGGGGGGTCGTAGACAACCAGCTTTACTTTTTACATTACCCCGGCACAAACGATTTCCATTACCTAAGTGTTTATTTTCATGAATGTTTGTTTTTGTTATTGGTTCGTGTGTTTAGCGCTGGTAAGACTTATGGAATGTTTTTATGGTATTATTTGGTTATGCTGGTCGCACCGGCTTCGCCTGTGGTACATGTAAAGCCTATGTCAATCAGTGGAGTTGCAGCATTCTAATGGTGAAAGATTTTTTAAATCGGTCTAGTCGTTTTTGCGTGAAAACGTTACAAACATAGAAACGTCCAAAATTTTCCTCTTATTAATAATAGATAATATGATACGTACTATATAGAATTAACTCACAAATTTTGTTAGCTAAATTTTTTGTTTTGATCTGTACTGTATTTTGAATTCTGATATTTTCTAATGAAATGCAAACAAAATGCAACAATAAAGTTATTGTTAATAACAATAATTGTATGTAAAAAACGCATTACTATGAAAAAATGCTAAACACATTGAATGTACCTTTATATCCACAATTTAATAGGAGGAAATTATAATAAATCAACACGGGTACCTTTCAAATAGCATAGCTACACAACAATAGCCTTTATTCCTGTTCACACAAGAAACAAACCGGCTCGCAGGTAATACCGTGGTACATAAAGCTGTGTATTGAACGTAACATCTTGAACTCCTTTGAAATCCAACTGACTACCGCTTAACGTCGTTTGTGGCGATTTGAATCTCAAAGATTTCGAATTTAAGTTTCGCCGCGCCCACGGCGGTTTGGCGTGGTCCAATATTATAAAGGGAGATAGGTTATATTTTTGAAGGAATTTGTATAGATACCCTCAACCCTCATAGGAGGCCTGTGTCCCAGCAGTGGGAACATATATGGGCTGATGATGATGATTGTATAGATAAATTAATAAAGAGAATGTTATGTCTTGTTTTCCAACGCTTTATGTTGTACTAACTGTGCCCCGTGGTTTCACCCGCGTAAGTCCGTATCCCGTAGGAACATCGGGATAAAAAGCTGCCTATATATTATTCCAGTTGTCCAGCTATCTACGTACTAAATTTCACTGCAATCCGTTCAGTAGTTTTTGCGTGAAAGAGCATCAAACACACACACACACACACACATCCTTACAAACTTTCGCATTTATAATATTAGTAGGATAGTAGGAAGTAGAATGAGTGATTTAATTTGAAACTATAATTACGCAAGTATATAATAAGTTTCGGTACATGTCATTCAGTTTACAGTTGTATGTTGTTGATGTTGCATTCATTATAAAGAAACCATTGATACTTCTTTCTTCTTTAGGTAAATTGTGAAAATGTCAACGTGATATATTTTTATGCGCCTCTACAGTTTGTTTTAGAGTTATAAATCATATATAGCTACCCTACCCTTCGTTTAGTTTTATTTATTCTATATAGATTAGAAAATATGTGTACATAATTAGACGTTTTTGGCGAAGTCGAGCACACTTCGAAACGAATTGGGACTACTTGGGATACCGGGGAAAGTACCACACCTTGTAGAAGCGTAATGTCTCTGCAACTGTTCATGGACGGAGTCTAACCATCAAGCGACCCACAAGCTCCTTTGTAAAATTCTCATTCATTTCTAATATAAAAAGACGTATATTATACTTATTTTCATTAAAAAATTACCCGACGAATACCCTTTCAATGTATTTCATTAAGTAATATAAACAACTAAACAAATCTAGATACAGGTGATATGAAATGTCAAATATTAGAATAAGTTTTATTAAAACCAGTTTTTGTTCTTTTATCACTTAAACCGGCTCGTTTCTCATAATAGTCGATTTCAATAGCCTTTGAAATATCATCTTTGCGCTACCAATCCTCTCAGTTTTGCCTCAATTTCAACCGTATTTAATACTGATTATCTATAATGTATCGTATACAATTATCTATAATGTATGTGTCGTATTTAATACTGATTATCTATAATTCATATAATGAGTATTTTCTTCAGTAAAATGTAACAGAAATACTTGAAATAAGGTAGAAAATGTGTCATGCCAAACTTATCTACAACTGAAATATCATAAAACTTATAAATAAATGATAAGCAAAAGAAAACTTTTACTTAATAACAAACAAGCTGTAAAAATGATTCTCCTATTATTAATATTATTGGGATTTGTTTGCGAAGGTTTTGCGATGAAGAATTTATTGAATCAGGACTATTATGATGTTGACAAAATTGATGTTATATTTAAGCAATATATCGATAAATATTGTAAACAGTATGTAGGTGAGGAATACGAACGTCGAAGGGATGTATTAAAGAAGAATTTGATAAAAATTAAAAATTATCGTGGCTTTTTTGGCGATAATGAATTTACTGATCTCAACTGAAGAAGGAATTGGCCATTTCCTCGGACCCATTCGTCATGCTAGTAACATTCCTAGAAATGAAATCGACGTGAAAGAAATTCAATTCCCTACAGATATGAATAATATAACTGACCAAAAAAATATAACACATATTGATTGGCGGGACTACGGAATAGTAACGCCAATAAGAGCAGAACTGGACTGTTTCATCGCACGCTTTCAGTGCAGTTGGTAAGTGATTTCTTGGTATTTATGCCAACTAATAGTTGCATTATCCTCAAAATCACATATATTCATTGAAATAATTCCTATACCAAATTTTTTTTTTTTATTTTTGTAATAAAGCCAGTGTGTAGTTAGCTCATAATAGCCTCCTTAAACTTGTAAGCAGTTTTAAAATAATTTAGTCATAATTTAAGATGCCCATCATTATATATTATCAATTAGAAACTCAATACGCATTAAAGAACAATAGAACAGGAGTGAGTCTTTCTACACAACAAATAATAGATGGCGATACTATCAATGGTGGATGCTGCGGTGGAAGGGCGGCTTATGCATTAGTGTAACTATTTAATCACTAAATACTATCAAACAATAATCTCAGTTTTACGTCAATTAATAAGTTGTAGAATCTGTTCAAGATTTTGTGTTTTGCTTAAAGTATTATGATGATTTGTCATAAAAATAATAGAAAACTCAAGATGCTACATCATGGCCGTATGTCGTACTACAAAATAATGTATGGCTTAATATTTGGCATATACAGAGGTGTAGAGATTAATTAGAAGCAGTTGAAATCAGATTATAAATAAAAGAAATGATTTTAGGTCAGTGAAGTGGCAATATGGTATATGCGGGAAATGGACTATCCGTATGGAGCAAGAAAAGGTCTACATAGTATTTTCTTGTGTTTGATTTTACGCGAGTATTATACATTTACTGGACTGGACTGGACAGTCTCCCCGTGACCACGCTCGCTGTAAAGTGTTCGAAACGTCGGGTTAATAATATAATGAATAAATCGCGTTTAAAATCCGTTAAAAAGTTTTTAATTTCTAAAAGAAAAGGTCTGTATGTTTGACAAAAGTAAATCACTTGTTAATGTTAGCCGCGCCATATTTGGGCTGTATATGAACGAAGATATTATAAAAATTATTGTAGCTGGATTTGGACCTATATAAAAGTAAGATCTTTTTTAATGTCTAGTTTAATATATCATTTCAGATACATGGTATTCTGCGTCTATCTTTCAATTTACAATAAGTGCCTTGTGCCTTTATTAAGAAAAATATCCAGGACGCTACGACAGACCTCTACGTATGTTCATGGGCGGTGAAGAACCCTTCAAGAAGAATTCATGTTTATTTTTTAACAGTACTTGCAATTTTTGAACGATTCCTAAACTACTAAATTCATAGTAATTCATAGTCATAAGTAAAGATTAAAAAATAAATACAGTCAAATAGTGGTATTTTCTTGTGTTTGATTGAACGCGAGTATTATACATTTAGAATTTAAAGACTTTTTAACGCATCTTAAACGATATACGATATGAATAATCGCATTTTAATCCGTTAAAAAATCTTTAATTTCTAAGTCTCTAATTAAAATAATTTACCTACTTTAAAACACTTTTTTTTTCAGAAAACGATGACGACTACTGGTTTATAAAGAACTCGTGGGGAACGCACTGAGGCGATAGAGGTTACATGCGGTTGCCTGTAGTGTTGGTATTTTAATTAGTTTTCCCGAAATAAGTTAAATTGTTTTCAATTCAAATAAATATAATCATAGTATTTTCTTGTGTTTGGTTATACGCGGGAGACACCCCGTGACCACGCTCGCTGTAAAGTGTTCGAAACGTCGGGTTAATAATATAATGAATAAATCGCGTTTAAAATCCGTTGAAAAGTTTTTAATTTCTAAACATAATCACTTATTTCTGTGAAATATTAATATATACTGTATTGAATGAGTACTTCTTTATTTCATCCATATTATTTCCTTGTGGTCTTTCTTGCATACAAAATACTTATGAAATTAGGGTATTGTAATATATCAAATGATTACATCCTATCCTACTTATATTGTAAATGCAAAAGTTTGTAAGGATGTGTGTGTGTATTTGTTGCTCTTTCACGCAAAAACTACTGAACCGATTGCAATGAAATTTGGTACGTACACAGCTGGACAACTGGAATAACATATAGGCAACTTTTTAACCCGATATTCCTACGGGATACGAACTTACGCGTGTGAAACCGCGGGGCGCAGCTAGTCGTATATACTTCTACAATTACTGTTTGTTTGCATACAAAGTTTCCTTTATTTCAGATTCGCCTTTTAGTACATATATAACGATATGGTCATTTTTATACTGACAATTAATTGTTCTTCTTTCTTTTGGTGATATGTACTATAAATCAATAAACAAATAAATTCCCTACAGCTAATTATATAACAATATTCTTAATTAGATAGTAACAAAACAATAGGCCAATAAAAGGAAAAGCAATAATGAGATGATTTTGACAAAGTACGTTTTTAGTTACGGTATGATAACATATGGCAGAATAACAAGGCTTTCTATTCAAATAGATACACTAAAATACCAAAAACATGCCTTATAACCTACGAATTATAAGGATCTGTACGTAGAACTACAAGAATAGATGCAATGTAAACCCCAATAACTTTTGATTAAGTGAAAATTGCTTTTCCAATAATATAACATAGGTACTGTGAAACATAATGTACCTTCTGACCTTATTCATAAGTTTTTGTGCATCGAAGTTGAGAGTATTTTCAATATAAAAATACTAGCTTCTTGACTACAGCTTCGCCTGCGTAGGCACAGAAAATTCTCGTGGGTTTAAGATATTTCACTGCACTACAAAATAGTCTACGTCATAAGCCTCCAAATTTTCTCCAATGGCAAAAACCAAATAAACAAATACGCTTTCGCAATAATATTGTGTAAGGATTACTTTATATTGTATAAAATATTTATTTTAATATTTAATGAATCAACTTATTACCGTAACAACGTCAGTACTTTTATGCTAAAGGATTATGATCAAAAAATAAAAACTATTTATACAACATTTATTTTACGCATTGTGAGTGGAATGTCTATTTACGGTTTTTTTAATTGTTTTTAAGGGTCCTTTATACATAAACATAGATTTATAATATATTGTTATTATATTCATCGATATTTTTACGATATATGAAAAAAAAATCTTATAGTTTTGTGTATTTCAGTACTATTATACAATTACAAATGCACACATAAGACATACGACAGTATTTATAATGTAATTTTATTTTCATACTGTTTAAAACCCCTCGTCGTTTCTTGTACCTACATTCCTAATTCATCTACAGCAGAAATGGAACCAAGACGCAAGATGATTTTTATATATGTCAAAAATTTACCGCAAAGACAAAGACTAATTAAATGAACATGGTCCATTACACCAATATATGTTATAGCTTATAACATACCTTATTCTGCATCGTCATAAAGTTTGCTACTTTGACGTCATTATACAACTGTGCCATACCAAAATTGTCATTAACCTTTTTATGAGCGTATGTTAAATATTTCTCCTAGTATATAAGCTATAGAAGATACCACATAATAATAGCAATTGACTCAAACAACCAGTCACAATGTTTTGGGTACTACTCCTACTCTCCGCTTTATCTACTGAAGTCTTCACAAGGTACACTCTTTTAGATCAAAATTACTATGACTTGGACAATGTAAAGGATATATTCGAAGAGTTTATTATTAAATATAACAAGGAATATGATGACGATGAATATGAACATCGTTTAGACGTTTTTAAAGACAGTTTGCGGAAAATCAATGAATGGAACGAGAAAAATCCAGGAACGTATGGCTTGAACGAGTTCTCAGACCTCACGAATGAGGAATTTTCACAAATATATTTGGGGTTTAATGGAAATTTTAGTAGTGAACCCATACATCTGGAAATAGATGAAGTAGGCAGATCTGGACCACCAGAATACTTGGATTGGCGCGACTACGGTGTAGTTACTCCGGTCAAGGATCAACAGACTTGCGGTTCTTGTTACGTTTTCAGTGCTGTTGGTAAGAATTTACACTCCTTCAAAAAGAAACTTCTGACATTGTGACGTCATGAGTATAACTCTTTTAGTTAAGGCCATTGTAAAATATCGTTTTTTGTTAACAATTTATGCCAAATTTATTTAAAAAAATAATTATTTTACAATGTATGAAACACAAGTTGTTTAGACACCTTAGATGATAAAATTTGTATTATGGTTGCATGATTTTAGCTCACATCGAAAGTCAATTCGCGTTGAAGCATGGTCCCAATACCCAGATACTTCTCTCCGAACAACAGGCACTCGATTGTGATGAATTAGATGATGGGTGTCATGGAGGACTACCAGGAAACGTTATCATGTAAGTAATTTATTTATTTAGACAAGGTACATTGAAAAAATAAACCGCACGTTAAATTAAAGAATATAAAATTCATTCATTTATTCTCTCATCACAAATGAGTATCTGTACAATATATTGTTAAACTTATTGCTTAATACTAACATTTGTGAGAGACTGGTGCCCGAGGTAAGTATGAAATAATTGTGTTACGGGTGACCAGGCCCCCAAGAATTTTACAGTTACATTTATAAGATAACAATGAACATTATGGACTTTATTGAAATGATGAGATTTTTTTGATAAATATAATATATAAAATACTTATTCTACTAATGGATATATTATATCTGAGTGAATGAATAATGTGGAATGTATGTATGTGTGTGTGTATCTAATTTAACAACTTTCTCCATTATTATATTATAAAAAATACGTTCTACGAGTGTCTGTCTATATTCTAATCAAATTTAACACCAATATTTCAGTTCTTTGGCGTCGCACGGGGGTTTAATGCCAGAACAATGGTATAAATACGTAAGCGAAAAATTAAATTGCAAACTGAATACGAAAAATATAATTGTTAAAGTTAAAGGCATCAGCTTCGAAGGATTGCTTAGTGAAGAGATGCTGAAATACGCAGTGGCCACTTATGGACCTTTGTCAATTGGTAGGGATCAAATCACTTATGAATCATGAATATAAAGATAATATAAAACTTTCGTATTTTTTGCTTTACTTATCAGTTTTACGATATAAAAAAGTGAGATTACTATTTTAAACTCGTTTATGTATTTGGTCTTCATTTCTTGTTGGCATGTGTTGGTATTAATACTTATTATTAAAAATTTCAAATAATAAACTCAAACAAACGTCCATTGATTTTTAGCTCTGCATGTCACAGAAGAATTCCGATATGTTAAAAGCAGTAAGGTTTTTACGCCTCATTATGACAACTCTACCGGAGGCCATGCAGTTTTACTAGTGGGATATGGAACAGGTAATAATATAACTTTTTTTTTGCGTTTCTTCCGTTTGGTGGTACCATAGTATTATGAATATAATAATAAAAATCGCGTGAACGTGTGTTTCAGAGAATGATGAAGATTATTGGATTATCAAGAATTCCTGGAGTAGT
The DNA here is from genome assembly GCF_012273895.1 of Zerene cesonia. Classification (NCBI taxonomy): domain Eukaryota; kingdom Metazoa; phylum Arthropoda; class Insecta; order Lepidoptera; family Pieridae; genus Zerene; species Zerene cesonia. The sequence goes on along the minus strand of NC_052102.1, from coordinate 9,395,666 downwards.
CGTTGGGGTGACAGAGGATACGTGCGCTTGAGGCGAGGCATCGGTGCCTACGATATTGGCCACTATGTCGTTATGGCGGACATAGAATAATAGTAATTAGATTATATAGTTTTGAATCTGAGTTTCGTTTCATTTCCACAATATCATTATGCGCCGTTTTGAAATATAATTCCTCTTTATGATTTTAAATGTGGCTTCTCAACTCGACTGCTTTTTTTTGTTTATCACTTTAAAAATTTTGACTGAGAAACCCATTTTGATGATTCTGTTTCATTTGAAAAATGATGTCTCCCGTGTGGTTCTGACAACTAGAAGGTATTTTTCTATTCTTTCAAAATTTCTCATTTATAAAGCATTTCAATGCTATAAAACTAAAAATTAAACTAGAAGGCAGTTTAGTTTTTTTGTAAAAATCTAATAAGTTCCTTTACTATTGATTAATCAAAATCAAAACAGAGTAATGACTTGTTGGCAAGTAAATCTAAATAAAAAAAACATTCCAATTTAGTGTTATCGTTAATTCTTATGATGAATATGTTTATGTTCATTATTGCTAAGCAATTTATACATTCCATCTTTATCGTCAGCTTGTATATGAACATTCTAGAATTCCATAAATTCATATAAATTAAAATACACTTTTCATAATTACTTAGTTGCGGTTGCACTTTCACCAAGATGTTTATGATACTTTTCCTCTCATTGACACTCACGTCTGAAGTTTTGTCTACATATGACTTACTAGAGCAAGATTATTATGATATCGACAAAATAGCCACAATTTTTGAACAATTTATCGCAAGGTACGAAAAGAAATACTCTCCAACGGAATACAGTTACCGCTTAAGTCTTTTCAAGGAGACCTTGATAAATATAAATAAATGGAACGAAGAAAATCCTGGAACGTATGGAGTAAACGGGTTTGCTGATCTCACGTTTGAAGAAGTATCCAAAATGTATATGGGCTTTAATTCAGATTTGGTTCCTACAACAGGCTACGTTAAATATACGAAAGGACTGAGTGATGCACCTAAATATATAGACTGGAGAGATTATGGCTACGTTACAGCAGTGAAGAACCAATTAGGCTGTGGTTCTTGTTACATTTTTAGTGCTATTGGTGAGTAATGTTATAAAATCAATATCTTATGAATTTTTTTGTGGTGTAATCCTACTTACATACTTAATAAAATTAACATTTAAATGGATATATTTTTATTCGGCTTTATTAATTGCTACTGATGCTTATTTACAGGGCATATAGAAGGGATATACGCCAAGAAGCACAATATACCAGCGATAAGTTTATCAGAGGAGCAGGTACTTGACTGTGATCCGTACGATTTAGGCTGCTTTGGAGGATATCCTCACGGTGTCTTCGAGTAATTTATTTTCTAATACTCAATTTTATTTATTCTCCTTTCATTAGTTAGGTAAATGGTAATAAGGTATGCTCTTAAAGCTCAGTATGCAACAAATCATGATATGGGGTAGCTTGGAATGATATTTTCTTTCTATTACATCTTTGATAATTTTGTGTTTTATATGAATTGTCATGTTGGTTTTTATATGGGTATGGTTTTACGTATACCCAGGGTCCTCGGGCTTATGGAGGACTCCAACTGGTCAGTGTGCTGATGGACTAGCAATTCATCTCTAGTGTCTCTTACGTCGTTATTGTAAAATTTTGATAAAAATGGAATCAGTTTCTCGTACATTTTAAATTCATACCAAATGAAGGTGCGAATTAAATACTATGTTGTAATTGTTTTAGCTACCTAATAAAACAAGAGGGCTTAATGCGAGAAGATGATTATCCTTATGAAGGCATGCAAGGAGACTGTATGTTTGACAGTAGCAAAATGATTGTTAATGTGACGGGAAGCAAATTTTTTTGGGATCTCTCAGAAGAGGATATGAAAGACGCAGTAGCTAATCAGGGTCCCATATCAATTGGTAATTAAGAGTACTATCGTATAATATGGGGAAAATTATATGATTCTTAATTGAAGGACGTAGTATTCGGTAGTAGTTGAATTTTTTTTGTTTCAGTATGTTTTTTTAATGTACATGCATTTAATGTTTTATTCTAGCTATGGAATTTACGGTAAAAATGTTTTATATAAAAACTGGAAGGGTTTACAAGCCTACATCCCACGACTGCACACATAAATTTCTAAACCACGCTGTACTCATAGTTGGATATGGAAGAGGTGAAATTGAACACAATATATATATTCACTACAATGTCCTTATTACCATACTAAGTTAATATTTTGACCTTAGTGTTTAAGTTAGTCTTTTTCATAGTTCTTGGACGTGCCGGTTTTCTAATGATATTTACCTTCACAGATACTGTCGGTGTGTGTGTGCGTGTGTGCGTTTGCGTGAGTGTGCGTGCGTGCGTGTGCGTGTGTGCGTGTGTGTGTCTGAACAGTGGTTATGTGGATAAAGAAAATTGTACAGATGAATGGAATAATTGAATAGAATTGTGGTTAACAAAGTGGTTAACAAACCGGCCTTACCAAAATCGTAATAATCCTGTTAACAATTCTAAAAAGAGTTTCTTTAACAGAAAAACTTTTAATGCTTATGTATAATAATATTTTTATAGATAACGATGATGATTACTGGATAATCAAGAACTCCTGGGGCACTCATTGGGGCGATAGGGGATATATGCGTATTGTGAGAGGATCTAATGCGTGCCTTATAGGAAAGTATGTGGCTATGGCCGAGGTAAATTAGAATTGAAGACCAATAGCAATTATTACGTTTTTGAGTTATTTGGTGACTATTAGCTTCAATGGAATTATAATAATAAACTTTAAAGACGAGTCAATTGGTTTTTTTTTGGTGTACACTTGATGATGCTATTGATGCTATTAAAATATACATTACCCTTATATGCGTCTCATATTTAAGAGCAGTTCACATGGGCACCACCGAGTACGGCCCTTCCGGCCCCCTCCATGCATGCGACAGCCCAAGCCGAGGTTCGTGATCCCGTCAAGGGGGGACGTCCTTTTGCAAGTCGCTATATGTAGTAGCTTATCAAGCCGATATTCATCACAATAAAGATAAATTCAAATTTATATTTAACAATAATGAAATGATTTTGTGTTGGAAGAAGATTTAAATAGGTACAGATCGTTGAATGAAGAAGGATCAAATAAAATAATAATGAAAGAATGTTCAAATTGAAATATGTTATCAAGAAAAATATACGTATAGGGCCTTAAAAGATATTTCTTTTCACTATAATACGATATTATTATTTACTCATGCATTACACGTGGAAATATTTGAATATTTGAAATATAGCTTTCAAAATTGTGTTTTTTATAATAATTCATTTTAATCAATCACACTTTACTGGAATTATTATAACGAACATCGAAACAATGCTTTGGTAACAACAAGAAACATGAAATAACAGACTTCTTTACATTTGATTATAGCGGCGATGAAATGACTATTCGTAAACATTCGTATAAGTTAACTTAAAATATTGGGTTCGAATTGATGAACTGATTTATGATTGGTAAGCACCATAATCAGTAACAGATTATTAAGTCGAACTAAAGAGTAATACTTAAATATGGATTGAAGCAATGAATTCACAGTTACATCCAAGATTCTATTTAACGTGACATTCATGACAAAAACTTAGCTGTGGTCTTTGTAGTTTACCAGTTTTTATGACATGTATATCATACAAAAAAAATGAACCAATTGTGGTTCAAAGTTCAAAGCCCAAATCCTACTGATATTATAAATGCGAATGTAATTCTCTCTGTCTATTCTTCACGCCTATAACTAATAAATATAGTAAGCTATCTGACCCGACAAAACACTGTTGTGCCTAACTCTTATCATTCAAGGGTATTAAAAATTGACCTTGGCGTATTCTCAGATCTACTCGATAATATGTTCACAAAATTCCGCGGTCAAGTTCAAAAAGCGGTCCAACTGTTTCGGAGAAGAATGGTAACTAACATGTGACACTCGAATATACCAATAAAGTTTGAAAATATAAAGAATAGTTTTTATTATAGAAATCTCAAACAAACTATACAAGAAAGTTCTTTTTATAAAGATATCTACGCATGTTCGCTTAATTTCTGAAACAACTCGATAAATTTTTCGCCGTATAAATAGACAAACATACAGACAGACAGAAAATTATGTCACAGTCGGCAATGGAGCTGGTGGGACGCCTGATGGTAAGCACTATCACCGCCCATGGTTAGGTAAGTTCCATTGCAGACCTTACGCCTCTACAAATGGATTGCCGACTTTAAATTGGGAAGGGAATAAGACAGGATTGGCGAGAAGAATAAAGGAAAGGACTGGGAAGGGTAAGGAAAAGGATATGGGCCTCCGGCTCCCCCACTCACCGAACGAAACATATCAGAATGCTATTTTACACCGGTCTTCTGTGGGGGTGTGGACTTCCACGGTGCGAGCTGGCTCAATTCGTGCCGAAACGTGCTCGACTACCACATATAAAATAACCGAGATGATCTATTCATTTTTGTATTACTTACCTGTTGAATCGATATATTTTATTAACATTTTCCAAAAAATTTCACAAATTCGTTGCTTTAACTCGTGGAAATAAATGCTTTTGTTTGCGTAATACAACATAGAGAGCTTAGCATTCTTACCTAATCAATACATTTTTATATGAACATTTGAAATTTCGTTCATGCTTTATAAACATAGAAAAAGCTTATACCACATTGCGTCCAACCATTTTCATAATGTATTCCATACTGCTATTATTTTTACTTGTTTCCTCAAGTGTTTTAGCAAATCCCAGTTTATTGGATCAAGATTATTTCGAAGTTGATGATGCATCAACTATTTTTGAACAGTTTATCAAAAGATATGAGAAAAATTACGCACCAGACGAATATGATTATCGCTTAAGCGTCTTCAAAGACACATTGGAGAAATTAAACCAATGGAATATCGAAGACCCCGGGGCATACGGTTTGCAAGAGTTCTCCGATCTCACCTTCGAAGAAATCTCAGATAAGTATTTAGGTCTGAAAGGCAACATCAGCGATGTTGAAACTGTTGAGTTTAAGAGTGATCAGTTATATACGTCTCCTGAAAATGTCGATTGGCGTGAGTACGGCGTTGTATCACCGGTGAAGGATCAAAGGCAGTGTGGATCGTGTTACGCTTTTAGCGCTATAGGTAAATAAGAATTTTGATTTTTAGTTTTATAGCATTCATATCCTACTAATATTCTAAATGCGAAAGTTTGTGAGGATGTGTGTATGTTTGTTACTCTTTCACGCAAAAACTGCTGAACCGATTGCAATGAAATTTGGTAAGTAGATAGCTGGATAACTGGAATAGCCCATAGGCATAGGCCCATAAGTTTATATCCCCATATTCCTACGGGATACAGACTTACGCGGGTGAATTTTATCACGAGGCGGGATTGGAACCCACGTCATTTTGACAAAACGTAGCAACGCCTCTCGACCACCCGTGATTCCGCTCAGCAATCGAATATCTTCTACTCTTTCGGTTCGGTATGGCAAAAATGACGCGGGTTCAGATCCCGCCTTGAGATCGACCCTTTTCTGTTGTATAAAAATTTCTAAAATGTGAAATTATTCAGTATTGTAAATTTCCATTGATCCCATTTTTATTATGAAATAGCAAAATGCAACAGATTTTTTTTTGTAGAAGTAGTTATGGTGAATAAATGTCCATATCAAGACATTTATTCATCATAACCCAACCACAGCCACTTCATTTGATTCAATTGTTATAAATGTTCGAACTACATGACGTTACGTAAATATCTATTTGAGATAACACAAACTGCCTGTCATTAGAACGTTTGTAAACGTATGGAATATGAAAAGTTATTCTCTAAGAGTAAGTAAGTACTCGTAAGATTAAAATATTACATTGTACTTTATAGGACACATAGAAAGCCGTTACGCGATGAAGTATCATAAAATTAAAATCCTCTCTGAGCAGCAAGCACTTGACTGTGATACTATGGACTATGGCTGCCAGGGCGGATTGCCTCATAATGTATTCAGGTAGTTTATTGCTAAGGAAGTTAATGAAAAAATAGTAATATTTTGAAAACTAGGCTAATATTATAATTTAAATACTCTCTAGACGTAGAGATCCTAATTTGCTTATTTTTATTATTTTTGTCTGTTTCTATGCTTGTATGTTTGCAGCCGACATCAGTATTTAGGGCACAATTGATTTAACCAAATTTCTAGTAATATATACCATAGATACCATAGATAGATACCATACTACTTTTAAGGCAACCATATTTATATACTTTTGTTTAGAAACTTGTTTTTCAACATATTGATTCTCTAGCATAATATATATGCTCGTTAATCGTTTCAACCCTAATGACACATTATTCTTTTTAAAATATATTATGTTCATTATCTATTATTTTTGTTTCGTTTTAAGAGTCTCGTCCTCGCCCATTTCTGGGAAAATATAACACAGCTTAAGTTTTTAGCCCAAACAGTAATTTATAACTAATGAAATTATTATTAGCTATCGTCTGGATCAAGGTCTAAAAAAATCTTTAATAAAACTTTAATCACATTCTTCAATAATTTTTACGTTGCCCAGTACGTCAATCCCCTGACACGAAAATAAGTAGATCTCAAACTAAATTTAACCTAAAAACCTCTAAATATTTCCATTTAATAATGAAATAAAATTCTTCTTACCATATTATAGTTCCCTGATGAGCGGTGTGATGCTTTCAAGAGATTACCCATACGTCCAGCGTCAGGGATTCTGCAGAGCTAAAGGATGGAAAGCGGTCGTAAAAGTAAAGAAATTCACAGTTTTTAAGAATTTGGACGAAGACGACTTGAAAGAGGCTGTGGCTAGTTATGGACCCCTTTCAATATGTAAGGACATTATTTAATCCTGGTGATCCTAATCAGGAACAATACAGTGAAATTTTATTCAAACTTCAGTATTAAGTCGTAATTAAAACTATCCGTTTAAAGTGGGTCAAAATCGACTCTGAAGGAGACGGTTAGGTACATTTAAACATATAGGTGAAGCTTGGCAAAAAGAAAAGCTTATAAGAATATGAATATAAGTTAATCGAAAATTAAAATACAATTTTGGTGTTATTTGCAAAATCATATGTATTTATTAAGTATTTATTAATTATTTTGTAATTTTGGGACACTGCTCTTTTTCCATAATGAAAATATTACGTTGAGGTTTCTTAAGTATCGATATTAACATAATAAATTTTAAACATAATTTCAGCAATGTTTTTCACACATAGAATGTCGCATATTAAAGATGGCCGGGTTTACAAACCTGTTGACTGTGTTCAATCCAAAAGCAATCACGCAGTACTATTGGTGGGCTACGGACAAGGTATTTTATTAAATCCCTTATTATACATATTTACTATAATGTAGACGTAGTTGTAAATGGTATTATGAATGATCTCAGTTGAGTTGGTCTTCTCTGTCATAGAAATATGGGACGTATGGAATAGAGAGTACGTCTATCTTTACAGGAATGCACTTAGTACATTAACACGTCATGTTTATATAATACTTGCGATTCCACAGGATAATATGAACAATATCGTGCACAGTAGGACAAAGAAGTATGCAGTGGCATCCAATGGAGACTTGATAAAGGGCTGATGTATTTCGCATCTCTTTCTCTTTGTGATATTTTTCCGGTTTAAAAAGTAAACAGACTGGGCCTATTTATTTATTTATTTTCTTATCCTCAATAGAGGCTCGAATTAATACGTCACATATGTATATTTTTATACAACAACAGTGCCTTCAAAGAGCTATGAAAATAATACGATACTAAAGATAGATCTGTATTAAATTAAACAGAAAAAGTCTTCACAATTTTAACATTTTCTAGTCATTTTCCCATTACATAATTCTTTACATTGCAAAACACTTTACAAGCTTCCCTTCTCTTATAAACCCCAAGGCAACAATAACAACCGCAAATCTCAAAACTTCTGCTATAATTGTGAACTGCCTTCTGTTTCCAGAAAACGATGATGATTACTGGATCATCAAGAACTCCTGGGGGACGGGCTGGGGTGACAAGGGCTACATGCGGCTCTTACGAGGCTTTGGAGTTTGCAATATTGGCACTTACGCAGCGCTCGCTGAGGTCACGCGAGTGTAATTAATTGGCGTAGCAGTTAAAGAAGTTCTTACACAGTTTCATATGACTGTATTTTCTGGTGATTTGTCATAGGGAAAAATTCCGATTTTGATTGAATTATCTTAACAGATGATTCAAAAGTGTTTTAGTATACTAAAATTAAGGTTTATTGGTGTTAGAACGTACATATTTTATTCAAATGATAATAAACGATTTCAAGCATGAATAAATATTAATGTACAGTGAACGATTTATTTAATTTACCTACCATATAAAAAGTTTTGAGTTAATGTTCAATCTGAGTGATTAATTTTGAAAGAAATTGATGAAGGGTTTAATGAAAATTAAAAAAAAATCACCACAAATCAAATACCAAGTAAAAGAAGTCAACAATAATTAAGCAGATAATTCATGGAAAAATTTTCTTATAATTTAAGTGGTTCTGAGATTAGCGCGTACAAACAAATTCATCAGCATTATTTATTACCTAGTCTTATTAACCGTTTTTAATTTCTATATTTATCAAAAACAAGTTGTTGCGCGCAGCTTCGCCCGCAGGGTCTTAAAAAGTTCCCATGGTACAAAGCTTCCACCCCCTAATTTATCCCTTTGGGAGTAGTATTTATCAAAATCCTTTCTTAGCTGATGCCTAGGTCATAAGATCTATCAGCATGCCAAATTTCAGCCCGATTTGTTCCAGTGGTTTGGGCTGTATATATATATATATACAGCCCAAACCACTAACCCACACCAGTAACCCTCGTTATATAATACTCGTATATTTAGAAACGCACACAGTTAAGTTAGAGAAATTTTATCCAAGAGTTGATAAGCTATGTATAAAGACTCATACATAGAAGTTGCGTAAAATACATAAAACTTTTAGTATCTATTATTTCGCATTTTAAAAATTTTGCGACAATTTAAAAATAAATACTGATTGAAGGATATAATAAAAGAGGAAATAAAAAGTTCTTGAGATTTGAGCGTTCAACCAAACAATCTTCAGCTTTATAATCTCTATATATATATAAAATTCTTGGGTCACAATGTTACCACACCACACACAACAAAGTTACCTTACTCCTCCGAAACGGTTGGACCGATTTTTATGATATTTTGTGAGCATATCGGACAGGTCTGAGTATCATCCAACGCCTATTTTTAATATCCCTAAATGATAAGAGAAAGGCGGAAGTGCGTTTGCCGGGTCAGCTAGTATTATTATATAGATTGTAATCTACTGTAGTGTAGTGCAAAACATATTTTTATATTGTCGTGAGAAGTTTTAATAATGTTTAGAGTAGCATGTCCGTCATTGGTAGGTAGTAATAGTAACATCCTACTAATCCTACTAATATTATAAATGTGAATGTTTGTAAGGATATGTGTGTGTTTGTTGTTCTTTTACGCAAAAACTGCTGAACCGATTGCGATGAAATTTGGTACGTAGATAGCTGGACAATTGGAAAAAAAGGTGTTTGTGCGATTAACACAGGATAGAAGTGAAACTTCAGTAAATCGACAAAAGAATGAATAAAAGAGTATGTATATTTCTGTCTCATTCTTTGCCGGCTTCATTCTACACATTTTTGTATTTGTGTCTCTTACCTGTCGTTTTTCCGTTGCATCAGGTTTGAAATCACAACGATTCTAAAGAAGTTCCACTTCAATAACATATAGGCAACTTATTAATCCGATATTCCTACGGGATACGGACTTACGCGGGTGAAACCGCGAGGCGCAGCTGCTCATTTATATTTAATTGCTACTCGCTGATTTATTAAAGAAAATTAAAAGTACCCACTGGAAGGGTGAGGACAGAGGGCGAATTATTAAGAATTCGATAGATTTGCTCATCATGGTTCCACTGTTATTTTTATTAATTATTTAAGATTCATTGAACATAATGAAGAAAACAGGATTCATTACATGGTGCAGAACTCGCTGAAAGATTTGCAGTGAATATATTAAGTCACAGCACGAGTTTTACAGTGGCACTTCGAGGCAAGGAATTGCCCCCCAGTCCAGGCGGGCTGACAAAAGCAAAAATGAGGAAGGTATATGGTACCTTATAATTCAACTCAAAATTACACCAATGACAGAGGTGAAGAAAGGATTTCCTCTGGAGCCTGGGTAGTTCAGACCGGCGGCGTTGGTACTCCCCGTCACCTCGGCACGAGCGGATCTTGTATTATTTTCTAAAACATGTAGGTATAACTAATGTTCTCATTGTCATTATTTTTAAAATAAACGTTTTTAGAAATGTTTTATTGCGTTTTAACGATTTTTAAAGCCTGCGAGTAATTATTACACTTATAATAATATATGCGTTTATTTGTATAGAATCTTAAAGTTTGTGACTTCAAAATCCTTTAATAAAATAAAGCGAATGCACTGGAATGAACATTAAACTATTTAACAGTTAATTTGATGATAAAATGTAAATACCAAATAATAAAATAGTTTTATTACGTAATTAATAACATTAATTAGTTTTCATGAATTCTTGTCATTCAACCAAATATTTTAAAAATTACTGATCCAAACATATATAAAGAACACTCAAAATTAATGTGGAATACAATAAAAATGTTGTATATTATATGTTTACTTACTGTGTTTGCTTCTGAGGTTTTATCTTCAGAATTTGATTTATTGGATCAAGATTATTATGATTTAAACAACGCTGAAGCAATTTTTGAACAATTCAATAGAAAATTCTATAAAATATATGACGATGACAAAAGCGATCATCGTTTCGAAGTGTTTAAACAGAATTTGGCTAGAATCAATTATTTAAACGAAAACAATAAAGTCAAAACATATGGAATAACACAATTCACCGATTTTACATTTAAAGAATTTTCAGACTATTATTTGGGAATAAGAGGCAATATAAGCTATGAAAATGCTATCATATATGAACCCTCTGGTTTAAAAGCACCAGACTCACTAGATTATCGCCAGAACGGATATGTGACTGAAGTTAAAAATCAAGGACGCTGTGGATCTTGCTATGCATTCAGTTCTATCGGTAAGCATGAAATATATAAAAAAAACTAGCTGTCCCGGCGAACTTCGTAACGTCATAGATATTGTTTTGACATATTTTCCCCATCGTTCTCACCTTTTAAACCTTCCCTACACGGATATTTAAGACAAATCCGTTCAGCCGTTCTCGAGTTTTAGTGAGACTAACGAACAGCAATTGATTTTTATATATATCTTGTGTACAGTTTAGAAGAATTAAACAAAATTACTATTTGTTATAAGACTAGCTACGCGTCAATTTATCGTAATTAAAATAATTTAAACTATCCTACCTTTTAAGTCTTATCAGGCTGCACTTGGGGCCAAATTTCATTAAAAATCGGTTGAGTGAGTGGTTTCGGTGTCCAATTTATATATTATATTAAGATATACAGGTGTAATAATGATGTACCCTTTCCCAGGTAATATTGAAGGACAGTACGCCAAAGTTCACAACACTGAGGCAATAAGCTTGTCAGAACAGCAGATAATAGATTGTGATCGCACTAGTCATGGATGTTATGGAGGCTGGCCGCACGATGTTTTCAAGTAATCTTGTTTCTTTAATTTGATCAATTACCTTATAACATATCTATATTATTTGGGAATTAAACAAAGTATTGTGTACGTAGTACGTACCATTGTACACGTAGAAACTTCTTCATCTCAGTCAGGCAAATTTTATAAACGTTGTGTTTCGTTCAGTGGAGAAAATAAACCCGCTTTTTGTTCAAAATTTGTTCGTGTTTTTTACTTTATATACATAACTTTATTCATTTTGTGCAATAAAGTATAATATAAGTTGGAAAAAATACATGGATTCATTGGAATCTCAAAAACTTAAGAAAAGCATTAAATACGCATTTAAATCACATATAAAAATAAATCAAAATTAAAATTTTAAGAAACATTAATCATTAATGAAAATAGAAACAATAAGATGCTTATTCCAAATTTGAATAAACAACAACCCATACATACTCAAAGATTAAACATTACAGTAGTCTGGCTGCGGAAGGTGGGTCGATGAGAGAAGACGACTATCCATATGCAGGTGTCCAGGGTCAATGCAGTTTGGACCGTAGCAGAATAGCAGTCAGGGTTACAGGAGGCCAACAAATATCAATTTCAGATGAAGAAAGCTTGAAGGACGCTTTGGTTCAATATGGACCGCTTTCAGTAGGTACGTGTTATTACCATACATAATTGATACAAAATATATTGCAATTGCATTGCATTAATCTGCAAACCTGCGGAATATTGTCCAGCCGAACAGTATACTATATTTATTTCATTTATATGCACTTTATTGTGCTGGAACACGAAAAAGTCTTCTGGGAACCCACTACTTAATATTATAAGGAATGAGATAGGATTAGAAGTGTATAGGTATGAAATATTTATGAAATTATTATAATTTCATTAATCTGAAGACAGTATTGTAATGAAACAGACAATCAATATAACCAAAATGAGATGTTCAGATAATCTTGATTTTCTTGTTGGTCTAGGTATCGTTAAATCAGATTTTTTTGTGTAATGTGAAGCTTTTTTTTACATTTAAATGTTTTTGTTGCAGTCATAGAGGTTAACCAAGAATTTATGCTTTTGCAAGGACAGTCCATCTTTAAACCCACAACTTCGTGTGACGAAGGCCTTCATGCTGTTCTTCTTATTGGCTATGGAAATGGTACATTCACTTAGTTTATTACATTATGAAATATACTGTATCATAAATAAGATTTGAGTAATAAAAACAGTCCTGTGTCTTTTGCCGGGTTTTAAACGATGTACTAAATTTCATCTATATCGGTACACTGGCTTAGTCGAGAAAAAACAAACAGACAGACAAACGGAGAGGTAGACACAGTTACTTCCGCATTTATAATACTAGTAAGAGAAAAAGGGAATTCGATTTCCATTAATCTATAAGCGCTTTAAAATCACACAAAACAAAACCTTTTTACCAACAACTAGCCTACTACCATATAACTATTGAAAATAGATTTTATAAATCATTTTCTGTCGCAGACGGCACGGACGATTACTGGATCTTGAAGAATTCATGGGGTACCACGTGGGGCGATCAGGGCTTCTACCGCATGGTGATGGGCCAGCACGCTTGCAACATTGGAGACTATGCAGCTAGCGCGACTGTCGAATAGTGGAATTTGATCACAGCAACAAAATCAATAAAGTTGAATTTAGAAAAAAATGTGATTTTTTTTATTTTATTTGAAATTGTCTATGGTATAGATTATTACGAAATAATTATTAAAACAAGAAGATATTGCTTTTCTCGTGTTGCTATAATGTAAATAAATAATTTATGTATATATGTATCTTTCCTTAGAAATATACTCAATTATCTGTACTGACTCAAGAACGTTTTTTTTCGATTTAGGTAATCATTTTAAATACTTTTATTTGTAACATAATCCAACATACATACTAATATGGAATCCATCTCATGGAGTTTTAGCGACGTGATTTTAACTGAAGCTAGCTTCCTTGCGACAGGCTTAATTTAATGTAATATTGCATATGCTAAAACTTGCACATCTTATTTAGAGGGAAAACTGAAAATATGCAATGCATGCATAACAGAAAAAAGTTAACATCAATAATTAGTAAGTTCACGAATTAAAAAAGTCGACGAGACGCTGTAACAGCTACCAAGCTAACTCGGCCAGCTTGATAGATTCTTATGACCTAAGCCCGCATAGAGAACCGTGTTATTGCAGTGGGAATAGCAGACTTATGATGAAGTCGCTAATTTTTATTTTTATTTTTTTTTTTAGAGAATCACCAAATGTCTTAGAACCCGTTATATAATCTTTGACATGACTGCAATTGGAATTATTCTGTTTCCACTGAAAACATCTGCTCGTAGACCTCACGTAATTTTCCTCCTTTTGAAGTCGATTGAACCCATCGGGCTTTTATATCTAGAATATTGCATTGATTACGCATTGCATTGTTTATCTTTCGTCTATTAAGCAGATCAGAAATTGTTGAAGTTTAAGTGTCTAATTCCTTAAGTTCTATAAGGGTTCTATAATTCTTTAAAAATTAATAGTTGTTACCGTTTGATTATATAGAAAACGGTTTCTAAAATGTAATATGATAAAATTTAACCATAAAACGAATAATTCATATTCTTGACATATAACAAATGATTTGATAAATATGTGTTTTTTTTTTCATATTTACCATTGTTTTAATGTTAGTTTTAATGATAACGAAAGCTATATAAAGAAAGTGAAGAGTAAATTATTCCACAGTCGTATCGCCACGATGTTTCTTTTACTTTGTATTCTGTCCACTTTGGCTTCTGAGGTTTTCACTTCGGATTACAGTCTCTTGGATCAAGATTATTATGATTTAAATAATGCTAAAGCGATATTTAACCAATTCATCCAGAAATATGAGAAAGAATACGATGATAGAATCGACTATCACTTCGAGGTTTTCAAACAAAATCTACAGAACATAAACAAATGGAATAAAGAAAAGGGCACCAAAATGTTTGGAATTAACGCATTTACTGATCTGACGTTTGAAGAATTTTCTCGATTTTATTTAGGTTTTAATGCTAAAAACATATCTAGTGATGGAATAGTATACAAGCCATCTGGAATAGAGGCACCAGATTCTTTGGATTGGCGTGATTCTGGATATGTTAGTCCTGTTAAAAACCAAGAAAATTGTGGCAGTTGCTTTGCTTTTAGTGCTACTGGTATAATTATATTATCTATATAGTTACATATCGATATAGTTGTTTTATGCAAAACATGAATTTTTTACAATACCCGTTAGCTAACGATGAAGATACACCGTTTGTATCCCTTTAACGATTGATTTTGGAAATTATAAAATATGATATGGTTATTATCTGGATGACAAAATTAAAAATAATTGTTAATGTCGTATTTTCTTTGGAATCAGGAAACGTAGAAGGCCAATACGCAAAAAATCACAATACACAAGCTATCAGTCTGTCTGTTCAGCAAAGTCTCGACTGCGAGTCTCAGGGTAACTGCATCGATGGAGGTTTTCCTCATAATGTGTTTCAGTAAGTAAACAACTCACTTTTTAATGGAGTGTTAATATTAAAGAAAACGAATTTTGATGCCTTAGTTTTAATTCGGTCTGACAAAGATTTATTTAACAGGGCTTTAGCTGAACAAGGGGGGTCTATGCGAGAAGAAGATTATCCGTATGAAGGTGTTAAAGGACAATGCAGAACTCAGAGGGACAAAATAGTGGCCAAAGTGACTGGGGGCAGTCAGCTAGGTGTATCTGGCGAAGACGATCTTAAGGAAGCTTTGGCTAGTCATGGACCGCTATCAATCAGTGGGATAATTTGCTATATTAGACGTTTATATAACATCAGACATAAATTAATAGTCTAGACAATATCATAATCTAATCATCTTAATATATAAAACGCATAACGGTGACTGACTATCAACTGATCTATCAACGCACAGCTCGAACTACTAGACCGATCGGGCTGAAATTTGGCATGCAGATTTTGATAAATTCTTCCGAGGAATGGAAAAGCGAATCAATATTAAAGATCAGGATTTTTAAATGAGATTATACGAGGATAATATTATGTTTGTTAATAACGATAATTTTATTGGCAAAATTTCAAAGAAGAACATTCGAATCCACGATAAAATAAACCTAGTTTATTGAAGTTTAAAATAAATGTGAATTATAATCACACTTTACTCTAATATTATAAATGTGGAAGTTTCTTTGTTTGTCCGTCAATCACGCTAAAACTACTGAACGGATTTTGACGAAATTTGGTATACAGACAGGGTATGAGCTGACTTGGGTGATAGGATACGGATTAGATACGGATGTGATACGGATTTTTATCCCGATTAATTGTTCCCTTGGCATAAAACAGGAATCTTGATATCCGGGCGGGGATGAGGGTCTAGTTTTCTTATATTTATAAGAATTTTATGTTACAGGTGTTTGTGTTGACAATCAATTTAAAGCTTACAATGGAGGTGTATTTAAACCCTCCACACCATGTTATCAATCAAACCATGCTGTACTGTTGGTCGGTTATGGAAATGGTAATTAATGTTTTATTAAATATTTAATAGTATTAGACATAAATCTCCCGTCCTTTAAGTAGGTTGTTTCTGTCTTGCATATATAGCTAAAGAATCAACCTTTTAAATTTCCCTTTTTAGCCGACCACCCGAAACGCCGGGTATATTAACTCGTTGCGTATATTTCTTTTACGATAGCGATATGCGATAGGTGTTCTAAATATTGGATTATATATAATGTTTAAAATATTTATTTTGTTATGGATTTTATAATGGTGATTTTATTATTGTATGTAACTGTATAAATATTATTATATTGTAGTATATTGTCAGATAGTTTTTATAGTTATCTGTTCAAAAAATTTACTATTACATTGATTTAATTAAGAATTTACAACTCTTCACCTCTTCACCTTATATATTCTTTCTTACCAGATGGAAGCGATAACTATTGGATAATCAAAAATTCCTGGAGCTCAGGTTGGGGGGAGCAAGGTTACATCAGGCTAGTCCGAGGGCAAAGAGCTTCTAATATCGGCTCATACGCCGCTTGTTCTACTGTAGAATAAACCCTTTTGAATAAATTTTGTCAACAATAAAGTTTTCTTGCAAGCATCAATAATTATTTTTTCTGCCACCATTTATGTCCTTTTTATATCTTACCTTTGTTTTAATTACCTGTATGTCGTTTCATAAGTAAAAGCTTCATAAATTTTTCATTTATAAAGCATTTCACTGGTATAAAACTAAAATTAAATTACAATTAATATATGTTTTATAGCATTTTTTCTGTTTTCGCTACCGTATATCTAAAGTAATTGATGTTTATATTCACATTGTTTAAAATATTTATCATCAAAATTATATCATGTGATTATATCAGAAAGGACAAAAGAAAACCTCTTTATTTAAATACCATTTATTGACCGTCCCGGCTTTGCCCGGATATTAAGGATCCTATTTCATCCGAAGGGAGCATTTAAGTGAAGTCCCGTGTCCCCTAGTGGGGTATGGGGCAGATGATATACATCTGTTTCACTGATCGATTTTCTTTTTGGACAAGTAGGTGATCAGCCTTCTGTGTCCTGCCAGACCGATACTTTTTTTTGCGTCCCCACCGGGAACCGAACCCAGGACCCCTCGGCTTTAAGCTCACACGTTAACCACTGTACCAAGGAGGCGGTCGACGAAGGGAGCATTTAATCGGGATAAAAAGTGTTGAAAAGTTTCATCAAAATCCGTTCAGTAGTTTCAGCGTGATTAACGGACAAACATCCAAACAAAAAAACTTTCACATTTATAACATTAGTGTAAAATTGTGATACTGCGATAATGTGATTAATGTAATAGTGTGATGTGAAAATTAATTGTGTATTAGGCTTGCACAGGTAAACAACCGAATTGTTCTGGACGCTGATTCCAATGAGAATGGTCGAAAAGCCAAGTATAGCCGTTTATTTTTCAAAAATCAATGAATGAATTATTGAAGAGGATTAAAGTTTTTATACGAATCATATCTAATCCTTTAAACAAGTACAAAGTTTCTTGCCGGCAATTTTCTGTAGAAACTGCTATACTGCTATGTTATAAAGATTCAAAATCTATAAGAAGTCTAATTGAATAAATAAATGTATGAATTTGAGTTAAGTTTTCAAAAACTATATCACTTATTTAAAAAATTTGCTTCACCACAAAACATATTATACACATAAACATATAACAATACCTCGCAAATTGTCTAGAATTTCATCCTCTCTATGAACGACTATGGATTTCAAACCAATATCTACAAGTTGTTTACAATAAAAATGCTATATTATATAAGAACTATATGTTCTTATATAAAGTATAGAATAATAGGAGCTTCTGTTAGCGATTTTTTCCATTTCGCTTCGCATTAAAAAATAAGATTGTTTACACAAAAAAAAGTAGTTAAAACGATAACCACACATGCGTTTCACATACGCTGCATAATTTCACAAATATGCGGTGCTTCATATTTAACAATTTTTAATTTTTATGATGCTCATTGTTATATAAAGAAAGCGAAGAAGTAATTATTCAACAGTTCTGTTGCAACAATGTTTCTTTTATTTTGTATTCTGTCCACTTTGTCTTCTGAAGTTTTAACATCAGAATACAATCTCTTGGACCAGGATTATTATGATTTAAATAATGCTAAAGCGATATTTGACCAGTTCATACAGAAATATGGAAAACAATACGATGATAGGATCGATTATCATTTCGAGGTTTTCAAACAAAATCTACAGAACATAAACAAATGGAATAAAGAAAAGGGCACCAAAATGTTTGGAATTAACGCATTTACTGATCTGACGTTTGAAGAGTTTTCTCAATTTTATTTGGGTTTTAATGCGAAAAATATATCTGGTGATGGAATTGTTTACAAACCAACTGGAATAGAGGCACCAGATTCTTTGGATTGGCGTGATTCTGGATATGTTAGTCCTGTTAAAAACCAAAAACTATGTGGCAGCTGTTTTGCTTTTAGTGCTATTGGTATGTTTGTATTGTATTATGATTTGGATTTAAATACCAAGAAATCTTTTCTTATTTCTAACCTTTTTCGATCTGGATGGAAAAAGAATAAAATATACTCAAACATGGCCCTTATTTTTTTTTTCTGTACAGGTAACATAGAAGGTCAATATGCAAAAAATCATAATACACAAGCTTTTAGTTTATCTGTTCAACAAGGTTTAGACTGCGAATCTCAAGGTAACTGTATAGACGGAGGAGTTATTCAGTATGTTTACAAGTAAGTTTTTAACCCATTATTTAAGGAGTGTGAATACATAAAATATGAAAACTTTTAAAAGAAATAAAAGAAGAAGAACAATGACTTTTTAATTCTGATTAATTGAGACTCGATGAACAGGGCTTTAGCAGAACAAGGAGGATCAATGCGAGACGAGGATTATCCTTACGAGGATAAGAAAGGTGAATGTAGGACTCAAAGAGACAAAATAGCTGTGAAAGTCACTGGTGGCGACCAGGTCATTGTATCTGGAGAAGATGAGCTCAAAGAGGCTTTAGCCAGCCGTGGACCCTTATCAATGGGTATGCTTCTTTTCAAAGAATAGACTTGACTATGTGATGAATATATATAACTATAAATAGCCGATACTATTTATAGTTATGCTTGATATGGAATTGATGATTGAAAGACGCATGTTGTGTTTTGATCATCTTGTTTTTAACTAGTCCAGAGGCAGAGCAACCCAAAGAGTAATATGTATGAAAATCTCAAGGATATTTAAATGTGAATGAAAAGATGTTTAATTTCAATAGCTAAATAATTTCATGAGCTGAAATTTAGACTATTTGAATCCTGAATTCTGAGCCTTAAAATCCTTTAAAATAAATTCGCCTGGTTTATTGTTTAATAAAAAAAATAATTCTATTTCAGCTATTTGTGTGGACAATCAATTAGAGGCTTATACTGGAGGTGTTTTTAGACCGTCCTCTCCGTGTAATCAATACAATCATGCTACTCTTTTAGTCGGCTATGGAAATGGTGAGTAACTATATAATTTATATAAAAATAATCGTCTTTCTACATAAAGATTTCACAATATATGTTCTTGTTTCTTCTACACCTCAAATATTCAAAAGATCGATGTGATTCTTTTTGTCGAACATTCCCAGCAACGAAGGAGTTTCTGAATTCGACTAGATTATTTTTTTAAATTGAAAAATGTTACAATTGCAAAGCTAGCTCATTATATTTTATACTCTCACCAGATGGTCGCGATAATTACTGGCTTATAAAAAATTCCTGGGGCACGGATTGGGGCGAGCAAGGCTACATCAAAATAGTTCGAGGAGAAAACGCTTGTGCTATCGGCAATTACGTCGCTTGTTCTACTGTAGAATAAGCCTGAAACAGACATTTGTTCCCGCAGTTGTACCTCAATTTCATTTATGAATAGTTTCATTACAAGACATTTATTATGAAATTGTGTTTAAAACTAAGTCGGTAACATGTCTTTCTTACTTTCAACAACAATATCAGCAAACTTGTCGCTAAAATATTCAAAATTTATGTTATTCTTTATATTTTTAAAACGCTCTTCAAAATAAAAGTTGTATTCATGTATTTTTATTTCTCCTCTTGATATGGTAACCATTAATATGATTGCCAGCATCATTTTCATGTTTGACGTCACATTTATCCAATGATAATCCAGTGTTAATTTTATCTGAAGTTTTGAGAGGAAAAATTTGTTTAATTATTCCAATATCTAACTATAATTTTAATCTAAATCTCTAAATCACACCAAGTTTTAATCGTCTTAATGCATATATTACTTATAAAATAACAATATTAATGAATATGTGAATGAATGAATGTTTGATAAGAATTTGTTACAGAACATAAAATAGAGCATGCATTTATTTATTCAAGCCGATTAAAATCAAATCTAGTCAAACATCTTAAAAAAAATTATAATTGGATACCACGTAGTAAGGGTTTATGCACTATGTTATTAAAGGAAAAAGCTATTATTAAGCAAACTCTACGGCAAGACTTTTTCGTAAACTATTAATATATTAAAAAATCTATGTTTATTATTCATTCCTTGTATTTCACCGAACTTCTATTTAAGATGGTCTTAAATATTACTGTTTATTTTTATAAACGAAGTTGTGAATGATTTAATAAATTATTGGTAAGTCATAATAACATGCAACTATTAATAATGCTTAAGACAATAACGTAGTGGAGTTACATCTCATACATGCAATAAAGCAATAAAGCAATAATAAATATATGGAAGACGCTCGTCTCGGCCCCGCTTCTATATAAACATTTCTGTTTTATTCCAAGGGAGCATTTTATTGGGATTAAAAGTATCCTAATAGTAAATTACAATTCTGCATAATCTCACTAATATTTAAAATGTGAAAGTTTGTTTGTTTAGATATTTGTTCGTTAATCACGCTGACACTACTGAACTGATTTTCATGAAATTACGTATACATACAGGTAATGAGCTGAATTGGGTGATAGGATACTTTTTATCCCGATTAAATGCTCTCTTGGGATAAGGATATCAGGAATCTCGAAATCAGGGCGGAGCCGGGACGAGCGTCTAGTAATTAAAATGAAAATATTCAAATATTCAATAAAATTTACAATTACGATACACTTCATATACAAAGACCAAAACATTTTTGTTTTACTCAAGTTTTACCACTCGTAATGGCTATATGATTGTCTAATGATTAAAACAAGTGACAATCATCTACTATATAAAAATAAGTCGGGTTTTCCTTCCTGACGCTATAACTCCAGAACGCACGAACCGATTTCCACGGTTTTGCATTCGTTGGAAAGGTCTCGGGCTCCGTGAGGTTTATAGCAAAGAAAATTCAGGAAAATTTTCCACAGAAAAGCGGGAAAATCATTTTTCACATACAGCCATCTAGTGGCGAAACGGAGTTCGCCGGGTTTGCTAGTCACTTATAGATAATTTGAACAGATTTTTCTATAAGTTCTCATTAATCTATATATCTCAAGCATTGCGTAGATTTATCTCCTGTGCATTCTATACTGGATCTGGTCAGTATAACCATGAGTCCATTGTCCGTGTGTTACCCATCCACATGACGTAGACGATATTCTGCTCAGAGAGATCGGATGCGTCTTCCCGGCCTTCCCACTGTTACTACACCCCATATACTGTTACTTAATGCTTTAAATCGAAGAAATTAGTATATTAGATACATACGGCGCTATCATGAAATTTAAAATATAAAGTAGTTTTAATAATATTTTGATTGATTAAAGAAGAATCCCTGAAGTTTAGAAATTAAAAACTTTTTAACGGATTTTAAACGCGATTTATTCATTATATTATTAAACCGACGTTTCGAACACTTTACAGCGAGCGTGGTCACGGGGTGAAATCAGTCGATTAATGAATAAATGGCGTTTTAAATCCGTTAAAAAGTTTTTAATTTCTAAATGTATAAATCTCGCCTAAAATCAAACACAAGAAAATACTATCCCTGAAGTTATTATACGAAAAAGTAGAACACTTTGAAAACTATATTAAAGTTTTTAATTCAATAATTTCCTTTTGAATACTGTCAAATACAGGTCATCGCTAAGGTGTTCTGTTGGATCTACAACTATCTGGATATAAGACATCCATTTAATTATTTTCATGTTGTTTTGTATAGCTATTATGTTAAGTAAACATTTTAATTCTAAGAATGTGCTTAGAAACATCCAGGTATTATAATAATAAAAATTCATTAAAATGATAAAGACACATACTTATCACATACACAACATGATTTCACAAATATGCAGAGCTTCATATTTAGCGATGTTTTAATATTGTGCCTATTGTTATATAAAGAAAGAGAATGTAAATTATTCACCATATTCGACGTACCGACACAATGTTTCTATTATTAAGTATAATACTTTCCATATCAGCTTCTGAAGTTTTCACTTCGGATTACAATCTCTTGGATCAAGATTATTATGATTTAAATAATGCTAAAGCGATATTTAACCAGTTCATCCAGAAATATGAGAAAGAATACGATGATAGAATCGACTATCACTTCGAGGTTTTCAAACAAAATCTACAGAACATAAACAAATGGAATAAAGAAAAGGGCACCAAAATGTTTGGAATTAACGCATTTACTGATCTGACGTTTGAAGAGTTTTCTCAATTTTATTTGGGTTTTAATGCTAAAAATATATCTGGTGATGGAATTGTTTACAAACCAACTGGAATAGAGGCACCAGATTCTTTGGATTGGCGTGATTCTGGATATGTTAGTCCTGTTAAAAACCAACAACAATGCGGCAGTTGCTTTGCTTTTAGTGCTATTGGTAAGTCACACTATTTTTTATATTTTATTTGATTTTTTTATATAATTGGATTTTTTTCAATCCGAAGCAATATAATAGTTTATGTGAAATGTACTTTTTTAAACATTTCGAATTTTATTGTATAAATAATAAAACATGTAGTGAATTTTTATCTGCGTACAAACTAGTTTTTTGTTTACAGGTAACATAGAAGGTCAATATGCAAAAAATCATAACACACAAGCGTTTAGTCTGTCCGTCCAGCAAGGTTTAGACTGCGATAGTCAAGGAAGTTGTGAAAGGGGCGGATTTGCACATCATGTATATCAGTAAGTTGATAAACTAATATAAAAAATAAAACAGTAATTGACGCAGAAAATGATTTCTTCTAAACTTTAGTACTGAAATATATTAGGGCTTTAGCCGACCAAGGAGGATCTATGCGAGAAGAAGATTATCCTTACGAAAATGCGAAAGGACAGTGTAGAACTCAAAAGGATAAAATAGCTGTGAAAGTAACCGGGGGCAGTGAAATAAGTGTTTCTGGTGAAGATGACTTGAAAGAGGCTTTGGCCAGTCGAGGACCGTTATCAGCGTGTAAGAGATATTGAAATATAATAAGATATAATAAGATTATGTAAAAATGCTCTGGGTTGTAGTCTTAATCATTTTTGGTGCTAAAAATTTTGCTTTTTGTATTCCTTTGTTATTACCTAGTTTAATAAATGTCAAATTTTGTTTTAACAGCTTATGATATAGGTATTCTTCAACTGGCATCTGGCAACATTTCATGCAGGGGAAAAGTGGTAAATGTTTTCATAGCTGTATTTATTTAAGTATTAATATAAAGTTTCTTTTGCAGCGCTTTGTGTAGATGACCAATTTAAAGCATATAACGGGGGTGTTTTTAGACCCTCCTCTCCGTGTACTCAGCACAACCATGCTATCCTTTTGGTCGGATATGGAAATGGTAATTGTACACAATAATTAAAGTTATTCTGATTATAGGAACAATTATGTATTCAAATTAACCTCGAAATAATGGATATGGATAAAACTGCAGTGTGTACTTTGTCACTTGATCAGTCATTATTTTCAAATTTGAAAAAAGGTTTTATATTGATCAAAAGAATAAGAGTAGAGGCGGAATAGTGGTCAGGATCTCTGACTTGGGTGAAGTAGTGGGTTATGTGGGAAGTCCGTATCACTGCAGTGGGAATGAATATAGCCCATATTCATTTGATGAACCAGTTGATGGAAAAAAATAGGGAAATTAACAAATAGATTTTTACCTTTAAGAGCTTATACTTACCTCAAAAGCCGGCAACACTCTAGTCACTGGCGCTGTTTGTGCATATGGGCGACGCTAATTCCACCAAGTGACGCGTCTGAATCGTCGCCTCCTCAAACGATACCTATTTTGATATATGTTTTTTCGTTTTACATGCGAATATTCATTTATATAATCATGATATATTGCAGTTCAATTGCGATAAAACTTACAAGTAAATAATAAAAATAAAGGTGAAAACAAATTATAAACGTGACATGATCGTTTAAACTAACTTCGTTAGTTTCGTTAGCACCTGCCGAAAGATCAAGCAATAATAATTTTGGGGCAAAAATAACAACTATTAACTCTATATATTTTTCTCTCTTTAGATGGTCACGACAACTACTGGATAATCAAAAATTCGTGGGACACAACTTGGGGCGAGCAGGGTTACATCCGAATAGTTCGAGGAGAGGGAGCTTGCGCTATCGGCTCATACGTGGCTTGTTCTACTGTAGAATAAACGATTACCCGGAGATTTGATTGATTTTTTGGAAATAAAGTTTACTGCAACCACTTTGAACACTTGTTTTTTCAATTGCTGATTTGGCCGTGTTTATAAATATGGCAGAATTTTAAGGAACTCATTACTCACTTCAAAACCATTATATAAACTAATTTATAAGCATCATCATGATTAACACCAATCTCCAATTTTAAATTGAATATCTTTGGCAAATGAAGTTGAAGGAGTAGAAATTCGATTGCTGAGGCGGGGTCACGGTGGCTGAGAGGTTTGGCGCTTGACGTGGCCTCGAATCCCGCTTTGTCTATTCTTTGAAATAATCTCATTTTTACAGCATTTGATGCTGTGAAACTAAAAATTAAATATTCTAGTTAAAATTTTAATTTCCGTAATAAATTAACCTTTTCGTTAATTAATTACAGAAATTTTTAATGTTTTCCATTAGGCAATGATTATGTAATTTTTTTGCTTAGTTTTCATTGTTTTTACATTTTTATCTTCGCGCTGCCTACTCAGATAATCTCTTTGGTAGACTGTTGGGTGTATCATGGCTTACATAGCAGGGAACTATCTGGCGTTCTTATCAGTTAATGCACCATTCAATGTGTCAATGTGAATCCAGATGAAGAAGAATGTGGGTCCAAAATATGGCATCTATTTTCTATCAAAAATGATCATGTCAATCAGTTGATAACCCACGGAGCTATCGAATTCTAAAACAAAAAACAGGTCAAAGTAAACGCCTCCTTCGTTTTTCGAAGAAACCCGTTTTTCAAAGATGCTTGATTAAATTATTATGATGTAAATAAATCAGTGAGTCAGAATTTAATAAAAGAAATAACGATAATGCAATCGATCACAGCATACATTTGTTATTATTTTGTCAAATGATAAAACGTTTATGAGGTGATAATCACGTATAATAAGTAACTGCCCTATTTCAAACTTAAAATTTACAATGACTACTACTTAGGTATTATTCGTATCAGGAAAATATCAATTATTACAAGATCACTCACATAATTTATGTAATAATAATAATTATTATATGCTTTTAATTGTTAGAAATAATTAATATAATTTCAAAAACCTACTCCCTATATTCTGCTCATTTTTGTTAAACAACATTTGTTCTATAACTTCTTATAATCTCTCTATCTACAACTGTTTTAAATTGTCTTATTAAATAGAAATCAATTATATTTTATGATTAATATGATTACCAAGCCACGTTACGTTTTCATTATATCGAAATGAAAGTAATATTTTATTTACATTAGGCTAATTTACATATTCATTCATCAGTTTTTGGTTATTAAATAAAAAACATACATTCATATCAACAATTTTTATTGCACTATACTTTATAGGGAATAGCATTCCTTAAATACAGATATTTCTTTTAATTGTTAATGTTTTCACAACATTAATAATTTTGTTATCATTACAATGGCACTTAAGTGCCTTTGGATATGAAAATGGATTAATAAATTATTATTAGATGATGATTTTTTAAACATAAACATTTCTTAGTATCTCAAAATTGAGTTCGCCCCAAGTTGCCTACTTCCTCCCGGTAAAACTATCGTGATCGCTCTAATCCCCCCACCTTTTACGTAGATCATATTGAAACAACACAAAAAAAAAATATATTAATAGTTTTTCTATTAAAATTACCTATATCAGTTAAACAGATGTATTTAAATTACATTACTACCAATTTCTATATAAACCACTGCTGGGTTTTGCAAGTTAAACCTGTATACCGCTGAAATTTGTTTTAATTGTATATTGTGGGAGCAAGCGTGGATTAGCGATAGGTTGACTGTAAAAGATTACGCGCCAGCATATAAAT
>NC_052102.1:9317831-9367858 GCF_012273895.1 Zerene cesonia | reverse complement strand
TTGCTATATAAACCACTGCTGGGTTTTGCAAGTTAAACCTGTATACCGCTGAAATTTGTTTTAATTGTATATTGTGGGAGCAAGCATGGATTAGCGATAGGTTGACTGTAAAAGATTACGCGCCAGCATATAAATAATAAAATGTTATAACATAAGTTACTCTGTCTGTCTCTTCTACACACCTAACCACAGAACTTTTTTGGATGAAATTTGGTACTAGTTTTGATGGTTGGATTGTTTGTGCGGAAATCCAACGGGAACAGACTATGTGGGGAAAACAAAAAAACAACAATCGTCCCATTAATTTGTTCCTTTCTGTTATGTTACATTTCGCATTTTTAATTTTTATGAAGGATAATATTAGTAAGGAATTCAACAGTAGACACGCAACTATAAAACGAATAGCAGCGAAATAAAGTCATATAATATGCTATAACAAAAAATATCAAAAGAACGAGGTTTTATGAAAATATCATATTATTGGTATTATCATTCATCATAATATATATAAATGATGTTATTATAAAATCAACCACTGCATAGCTAACAACTCTTATCGGTTCAAAATAATGCGGCTTGAAATAGAAAATGTTATATAAAAACAAAAGTAGAAATTCTTTCAATACTTGCATTCATACCATTTTCTGGATGACTTTATTTAATCGCACATAAGTGAAATATACCAACAAGTATAAATAAGCATGAAACAATGTTTAGTAACAATAAAACATTAAAATGTCGTTGATTACAATTTGTCTTATATCTTGTGCTATAACAACAGTGCTAGGAGATTTAGACCTTTTGGATCAAAAATACTACAATCTCGACCAAGCGGATCAAATTTTCCAGCAATTCATTGAAAAATATGATAAATTGTACGAAGGTGATGAATACAATGTGAGATTTGAAATTTTCAAAGAAAGCTTGAAAGAAATAAATCAACTGAATCAGGAAGATGATGATGCGACATTCCGTATTACTAGCTTATCTGATATAACTGAAGAAGAGCTTACCAATGTTTATACAGGAGTGAGTGGTAATATGACAATGGAGGAGTTATTCGATTTTGAATTTAATGTGAAAGCACCACAAGAATTAGATTACCGTAAGAATGGTTACGTTACTGACGTTAAAAACCAGAGACATTGCGGGTCGTGCTATGTTTTTAGTGCCATTGGTAAGTATATACATTATATCATTGATAATATTATATTTATTATTAGAGTAATATGTTGTATTACTGAGCATCTGCTGCTACAAGAAAATGTTGTAATAAAGTGAGATACACAACTTCTGTATTACCGAATTAAGATATAACGAGAAGAATCAAGAAACGACGATGAAGGCTCATAAAATCGTATCATTTAACTCTAAACTATTGCAATAATATGTGATAAAAAATTTGTATTTGTATTCGATTCAGGTAATATTGAAGGACAGTATGCTAAGAAACATGGTAAATTGTTGGATTTGTCGGAACAGCAAGGTTTGGATTGTGATAAAGCTGATCACGGTTGTAGTGGCGGCCATGTGCACCACGTCTTTAAGTAAGCAAACATTTTTACTATACTTATAGTTGTAAATGATATGATTATTAAATTTACCACGCTGTAAGTGCACTAATTACACTAATATTTGGATATTCTCCAGACAGTTTTCCATTCCTTGTAGAAGTCCAAGTCATTTTTTAAACGAATGAATAATACGTCTTTGTTATGATTAGGTTGGCATGCTATAGATTAAACAATTATCGAAACTATCGCATTAGTTCATTTAGTATTAAGAAGAAATTGCTATAAAATACAGGAAGTGAAAGCGTACGCACAACTTTCGTTATGCGGACGTACAACTTGGTGTTATACAGGAATTGAACATTTTCAGTGCTTTAAAGAGGGAAGGAGGCAGTATGCTTCAGCAGGATTATCCCTATAAAGCAGTTCAGGAACAATGCAATACGAAGCGTAACAAGGTAGCTGTGAAAGTAGTGGGAGGAGGGAGACTTCGTGTCAGAGGGGAGGAAGCGCTTAAAAAGGCCTTAGCTAACCACGGACCATTATCAGTTTGTATGTAATTTAAGCACTTTGCAAATGAAAAGAAGAATTAACTACTACGCTTTGAAAAAAAATCCCTTTGATTCAAATAATTGCAATTGAGAACTCTTGTCTCTTTTAGGTCATCTTAAAGTTCAAATGATATTTATCAAGATTATTTATTATCATTATTAAACTGTATTGAATTAAATGAAACAAAAACATTTTCAACCAAAAAAAATCTTACGACTACGCAGCTGACGATACTACCTCATTAATCCTTAATGTATGAAGATGTTATTCAGCCACAAACTCGACATTGAAGTAATCTTTCCTTCAGACATGTTTACGGCACCGGAAATGCGTCACATGGGTAAGGGAGTATTCAAGCCGAGGAGATGTCACTCAGGTCTACATGCAGTTACTTTGATTGGATACGGGACAGGTGATATGGAGTTTACTATTTTTTATTATTTTTTTATGTCATCGTCGGCAGTGGAGCTGGTGGGTCGCCTGATGGTAGTGCTACCACCGCCCATGAACATGAGGCGTAATGTCGATTGCTGCCCTAACGCCTCTACAAATAGACTTCAAATTGGAAAGGGATGAAAAAAGGTTTAAAAAACAAAAAATAAAAACAGTTTATTTCATTTCCAATTTTACAAAATATGGAGTAGTACCTCTTAGTAAGTTTAAGAAAAAAACCTGTGTCAGGAGGACCCGCTTTAAGGCTCATATAAGGTATAAGGCTGTTTATTTTAGGTTCACGAACAGATAAAAAGATTACACCAAATAAATATGACTATTTAGTAATCTTACCTAGGTCTCGTAAGTGTGTATTTACACTTTTTAAACACAACATGCGTTATGGTACCTCACATTAAAAAAAAAAAACAAATTCTACAGCTAAAACATCAAAAAACTACATTACAAAACACCATTAAAATGTCAAACTACATAATACATTACCAGAAATTTCGGAATAAGATATTTAGAAATGCATGGCGGAGTTGTATATATGAATTTGTGCTGAAGATGATGATTTCAGTATTAGTAGGTCTAATACAATAAATCAACCAGAGTATTTCCTATAACCAACTAAATAAAGCCTCTACAGAATTGCATTGTGTTTCAGAGGGGTCAACCAAGTACTGGCTTATCAAGAACTCATGGGGCAAACAGTGGGGCGACCAAGGATACTTCCGCTTGGTAATGGGACAGAGGGCGTGTGGCATTGGGGTTATATACACGGCCTGTGCTAAGGTGGCTTAACCTTCGATATTGTAATTGAAATGAAGACCTTACCTATTCATATTTTGGTTTTATTTATCTTTAAATAAATTGTCTTTTATATATGTTTAACTAGTTCGGTGGTCAGTGGGTCGTATGAGGGATATATTTAATTTTATTGCAAGAAATATATTTTTTTATGTTATTGTACGGCAATGGAGCTGGTGGGTCGCCTGATGGTTAGTGCTACCACCGCCCATGAACATTTGAAAAGACGTAAGGCCTCTACAAATGGATTGCGGACTTCAAACTGGAAAAAGGTTGAGAAAGGATTGATGAGAGGAATAAAGGAAAGGACGAGGAAGGGTTAGAAAAAGGATATGGTCTTATATATCTAGTGTCAATAATTTTAAACTTGTGTGTTAAAACAGTTATTTAAATTCAATGATATTAAAATGACCATAGTTATTGTTTTGTAGGAATACAGATTGTACACAATTTTTATAAAACTTAATTTGAGCTATTTATAATTATTTTTAACAAAAAATTAAACTGCCTTGAAGTTGTTGGAACTAAATTTAATTTAAATGGGACCATCTGGGAGGCACCAGTTTTCAAATAAAAAAAGAATCATAAAAATCGATTCATCTAGGAAAACAACTTCACAACGTAACAGACCCAAAAAAAAGTTTAATTGAGGACCACCTTTTTTAAGTCGTTTAAAAACAAATCCTGATATAATAAATGTATGTTACCGAGCATATAATTTTGCTCAATAATTCTGTTATTGCCCTACATCGTCACTACTAAGTATTAAATATAAAATTATAATATAAACTAAATAGAAGATACTAACAAAAATATGGTAGTCTTTAGGTAATTCTAATATTTTTTTCATATTGAACCGAATAAATCCGAATAATCAATATACCAACACTAATAACAATACTGATCAAATAACTCTTTTTTTTGTTTTGCGCATGTTAAATCCTTGTATGTATATTAATATTTTTATTATATTTATTTCGAATATTTACAAAATTCCTACCAATTTTATAAATAAAAAGAAACTATATTTGATGTCTGTCTCATCTTCACGCCTAAACTGCACAACAAATTTGGATGATATTCGGTACAGAGGTAGTTTGAAGGTAGAAAGAGGTAGAAAGGGGTAGAAAGGATTTTTTTTTATCCTGAATATCCCACGAAATCGTACACAATGTGGGAAAAACTCCACGACTTTCTTTCCCATAATACGCGGGCGAAGCCACGGGCGGAGTGCTAGTACATAATATGTTAGTAAAAGTAAAATTAGTAATATTAAAATTACCAAACACTTTAACAGATACCATCAAATTAGCAAAGTACGAAGCTTTGGCATATACAAAACCAGCCCCCAACAAAAACTATATTCTATTTAATTTTCAGGATCATTCATACTGGTAGATTACATGACAGTTCTAATTGCTGCAAGTACCTAGCGTCCTGATTATAGCTTCCCGGGGATTTGTTATGGCCGCACTAATGATTGGCGTAATTACTGCCTTCCCGGTTGAGGTTCGTTCCTTCCTCATTAGCTGCGTCACACATTAATAGTAGATATGAATCCGCATCATGCTCAACTGAATCTGGTGGGGCGTGGGTAAACTAAACTTGACTAGAGGTTAATGAATAGGCATCAACATATAAAGATCAAAAACGAAAAAATATGATATCCCACATTCTTCTGCAATTTTCTTTGTTCACTAGAATTCCGCCCCGGGGTCGCCCGTGGTACATATATAATCTATAGCCTTTCTCAATAAATGAGCTATCTAACACTGAAAGAATTTTTCAAATCGGACCAGTAGTTCCTGAGATTAGTGCGTTCAAACAAACAAACTCCTCAGCTTTATAATATTAGTATAGATTTATAATATTTGATTTATTTATTTCAAAAATAAAACGTTAACCTTATACAAAGTAATAAGTCACTAATATTTTATTCAAAAGGCGGCCTTGTTGCTAAGTAGCAATCTCTGCCAGGCAACATAGCAAAGGAAATGTAAATGAAATGTATGTTGATCATAAGTACCATTCTACTACGCGAGTAAATCGCTACCTATATACAATAGAATGAATATCAATTGAATTTACCTCTCTATTATATTGTAGACACCAATCTATTAAAATAACTAAAAAACAAAGTCCAGACAAGTGCTTTAATTTTTAGCAAAGTCCTTATCCTAATCAAAAAGATCCCAATATCCGAATCGTTCCATAAAATGCACCTGACGGCACTAAACTCATGTTAAGAAATTGCTTCCAATGTGATCCACTTTGCTCGTCGTTGATTGGCTGAAATCACACAATAAGTTTTCGGCAGCTGGGACCCAATTGTGTTAAGGGTACAGTGCTGCGGATAGGATTTTTTGGGGATGTTGATAATTTTTTGTGATAGCTAAGCATAGAATGCCGTCTTCATACATGAAGATACAATATATAAAGACTTTATTGTAAATATAAACCTTTTCACGTTCACACGACACATTCCATATTATTAAAAACGAACTAGACGAAGAACACTAAAAGCATTTTGTATTACTGACTATAAATGACTGTTTTTTTCTGAAATAAATAAAATAAATAAATAATACATAAGAACAGAGCGATTGCTACATGGTTACAGTGGTATGGTATCAACACAGTTGAGTAAAATTTATAGTTGTTACTTATTAAATCAGAATCAGATAGAAAACTCAATTATCATAGTAGCAGCGTGTGTACAAATCTAATTTGTTTATATTATAGGGACAACCGAGCTGGTGTCTTGTCAGGTGGTATAGCAATCACCTATCTAAGGTTGCTGCAAATGCGTTGAACGCTTTTAAGGGGGAAGGGATATGGCAAGGTTTGACAGAAATAAAGGAAAGGGATGGAAATGGTTAGGTAAAAAAGACAAAGGCCTCCCGATGATTTCTAAGAATCGAGATTATTATGTGAATTATTTAATGCTCAATTGTCTGTTGCACATTTAAATAGTCAATTGTTTGTATAAATAAGCGTGATGATATTTCTACGACAAATAATTAAAATTTTAAACCATTTCTATCACAAAAAGAATTTATTTTTCGCCCGTTTTGCTAATGCACAAAAAAAAACAAATAAACAACATATATAGTGACAAGATAGTAACCATTTTTTATTTGCACGTGCCTGACTAATGTTTCGGAATTGTTACAACCGTTATCCGATAGATGTCACGCGAGTTATAAACGGTTCAGTTATTCCCTAATTAAACGGCCGTGTTTAAAACAAATAATCAATACTAATATTATCAAGGACATATGTTTGCACGCAACATTCGCAGTGCTTGCGGTCATATGGAAGAAAATATATGCAAATTGTTCCACATTTGTTTGATTAGCTTATTTTTTTTTTGTTTTAGGGCAAATGAGCAATAACGCAATACCTGGTTAGTGAGTTAATTGCATCGCCCATAGATGTCCATAATCAGAGTTATGGGTGATGCCAATCAATGGTAAGGTAAAGCTTCTAATTTTGTCTGTATGTAGGGTATAATCTTGGGAAATACTGATTCGATACCAAAAATACCTTCACAAACATTATTACTTCTCTCTAACTTCTCAGTAGTGACATAGGCAATTTTTTACCCCGGATAAACTCGGCGAATTAAGGGTAAATAAATAGGTATCTACTTTTAATTTACTAACGAGACGATTACGAATTTTGTATTAAATTATTCCCACACCACCACTAATATAATTGTCTAAGTGTCATATCATTAACTTTAAACTTCTAAATCTCGTCTTCGGAATAATGCTCAAATCTGGCTTCTAAATAAATGTTTCAATCACACATTAAGATACAAAATGCAATGACTGGAAACAAACACAATATACGAATAAAAATCGGTATTTATGAACCCTCGTTATTATGTCATAAACTATAATTCCGAACTAACAACATTATAAACTTACTAATCATCGCTCGCCCGCGTCATTTGTATCACAATTTAATAACACGTACTCTGTCAATCTTCTGATGGTGTCCCTTTTTTACTTTCCACCAAACACCAACTACACACATCACCCAGCTATTATACCGTGCACTTTAACTCCATAACAAAGAGCTCAATATTGCCCTAACGTATTAATCCATCTGTTTCAATAAGTTTGTGTTTTGAAGACAAACGTGCAGGCTAATGACGTCACGAGCACTTTTCCGTATTAAAATGATAAACGGACGGCTATCGAGTATGGAAATCTACCAATTTATTATACGATAGGTCGTTATTCTATTAGGTAAACAAAATTTAGGGGGTTAATAGAGTCATCTCGGTTATTACGCGTAATATAGGGTGTGGTGCTTGACATTTTGGATTTTAATAGGACGCTGTTTCGTAATTTCAGTTTATTATATAAATACGAAAGTGTCCCCTTTATAATATTAGTGTAGATAGGAGCTATTCTAGCCTCTATACATGCGGATTTATTTTTATACAAATTTGTCATGAAAAAGGTTTTTTTTATTTGTTTCTAACGATGTTCCACAAAAACCACTAAAATGATTTCAAAAATCTTATCAACAAAACACTGTTGTAACTATTTTGTAACTAATAAGACATGAAACCTGAACCTGAATAACATAAAATAAATTGTTATTTAAATACAATTATAACAAATTGCAATATATTAAATATTAATTAACACAAAGCCTTCATCGACTACTTCTTTGATAAAAACGTGATAAAAAAGTCTAATATAATATAGAAATAAACATAATGTATGATCACTTTGGAAATGAAAATATATAAATATATAACAATAAAATACATGCAACCAGGGAAGTATCCAATATTACCTAATCTATATAGGTATGAATAATAAATATATTCCTTAATGTATTGATTAATTAGCATTATTTGGGAGTTATCCTTCTCACGAGTTGGATTGATTGAACGGATTTACAATACTTTTGATAATTTTAATTGTTTCACTAAATAAGTAGGTAGTAAAATTACTGTTTTCTTTGATAACCGTGTCTTATATAATTAGGTATTTGTCCTCACCCCTCGCAACGTACATGGGCTATGATTATTTAGAAGAATTTGATCGTAACGGTCAGCCGATACACTAATATATAATATTTATTTTAATTATATTTAGTCCAATACTATAATAACGATATTATAATAATAACGACAATATAACATAACGATGGACACGTAATTTTTATCGTATGCATGAAATATTAATTGTTGTATGATGAACGGTGTATTACGAACCTATATCACACTTAATAACTCCTTACAACGTTATTACTTCTGTAGGTAACTGGAAGACCAACAATATATAATTTTTTGTGGTTCATAAATGTTTAAGATTGTTTTTATCACCTACTAATATTATAAACGTGAAAAATATATAAATGGTTTGTTACTCTATCGCTAAAAAATAGATATGTGTAAAATTTCTTCCTAGTCCTTTCCTTTTTTCCTCTCGCCAATCCTTTCTTAATCCCTTCCCAATTTAAAGTCGGCAATGCATCTGTAGAGGCGTAAGCTCTGCAAACGACCTTACGCCTCTACAAATTGTGCAGTATTGCTGTGAGTCCATGAGGGCTTCTACAGTATAACCTTTACTTTGGGCCAACACACTAAGCAACTGAACATACTAGTGCCCCAGAATTAGCTCGTGGCCACGACACTAAAAGCGTTAGAGTGGAGCACAGTGTAGTTTAGTCGGTAGTCCACTATTGCAGTAGCAATCATAATCTAGGGCCCTTTCCTCCAGGGTCTTGGGTATGGCAAAAGCGATCCTCACCTTAAGTACCTACTATACGAGGAAAACCGCGGGCAATTAATAATTGTGAAAGCAATCAACCTCTGCTACGTCGAATTACAGTTGAAGTAAATATTTGTAAGACATCGCGTAGTGGCCCATAAAAAGTTCGTGTGACGTGAAAAAACAAACCATTAAATACTTTATTTACAAACAACGATACGTTGGCATTATAACTACCTTTAACAAACTTACACGTTACTACGGAAAGTCGATTGGATATTTTACATGTCGATTGGATCGAGATGAGCACGAGTTGAGTATGAGGTTATTATTTGAAGATAATATGTCTATGTTACAATTTGGGTCAATATCGATAAACTTAAATTGTTTATTTCATAAAAAAATAAACAATATTGTTAATAAAAATATATAACAATATCGTAGTAAGATGAGCATAAACAAACACACAAGCAATGTAATCGTACGAAAACTTTAACAATAATCTCAAATAGAAATTTTGACCATGAATTATTTTTATCCACCTACGTACTTACAGTTTTCTCATATAACTGACTTTTATAAGAGGCGTATGACTACATTGGGTACTTTTTTCGTATCGGGTTTCTATGGGAATAATATAATCATAAAGTATAAGATCCATACTGCATAACTCTACATTTTAAAAATTCCGATTGATTGAATACAATTATCTTTTAGAAAATGTCATATTCGTGTTTTTTTTCCTGACATCTATTGGTGAATAATAATTTTGCTTCGTAGATAGATGGACAACTGAAATAACACATAGGCACTTTTTATTCCGATATTCCTACGGGATACGGACTTACGCGGTTTCAACCGCGGGTCACAGCTAGTTACTATAAATTTCCGATAGTGAATTTCCGACTATCCGTGAATTTCGGATAAAAAATTAAAAATAATTGTTTATTAATAAATATTTTTAAAAATCCAATGGTACTACACACTAACTAGCTAAGTCAAGCTTGGGCGGCAATTTCCAAGCAAAGCAAATACATTCGTACGATTTTTAAAGCGAAACGCAAGAACGGCTGTTATTATGAGCAATATATCAAAAAACGAACAGTTAGCCCTTATATTACCTTTGTTTGCCGTACACAAGACCCCACATATTATACATTTATCATGTTAACTTGGTACGCGATATTAAGCTCTATTACTATTGGGTACAGATCAAAATCCTATAGAGGTTTTCTAGGGTTGGTACACGGTGGAAATACAGTATGGTGAAGTCACGCGTTGCTTAATTTAAAAGCTCGCTCATTAATAGGATAGCTTGTAAAAACAGTAGCGGTTTATATTTTGGATTTGTATAAAAAAAATTTACTCTCCAATCCAAACGTACTTAAATATCATAAAAGCTTTGTAGTATTAGTTGGCATCTATCTATATAGTAATAATAAATAAGTGATTTTTATAAATAAATAAACATCTAGAAGGAAAGAAAGAAAGAAAAAAATATGTACAAAAGTCTAATGGAAGCTTTATCTTAACTCCGTACAAAATAAGACAATATTATAATTTTCTAAATGACATACATGTTTGTTTATTTACAACATTCTTACTTGAAATCCAATATGTAGTTAAAGATCATACAAAAAGCGATATGAATTGATGTTGAATAACGTTATTAGAGTTGCTCCTATCTATGATTACTTTATTATATTATAGAATTAAATATGCACTTTCAAAAACTCCAATAACTACAGAAATTGGATACGGCCAACGATCAGTACAAGAAAATCAATCGAACATAAAATTCCAAGATTCATAAAACCATTTCATTTTCATTCCCTTCTGCTCAAAAGAGCCAATTATTTAAGCCAACAGTCACTTGACAAAACCGAGTACCTATTCATTAGCGCCTAATGGGATTTGGGAAAAACGCGAGCAAACTAAAAAACAATGTTCCACATTAAAAGCCAACTTAGTTTGACTGACGGGCTCGAGGGACGCGCGGGTTTTTCATTATTTTATATTGTTCACTTTCAAATTGTGTAGGTAACAAAAACGAAGCTTTTAATAGATTTTGTTTAGAGTTCGTTTATTTTGTTATAGCTTGCTTTGTTTAATTCGAATTCGAAAAGAAATAAGGAATTTTTATACCACTACAGATTATAAAATCCACGGCGATAAGAAAACCAAAAAATGATTATTGTCTCTTTATTTATCGTATATTTAAAATGCTGTACTTTACTGTTAATTAAATTCAGCATGATTGAACCCAAGGACTCATAAGAAGAATAATTCAACCACTCGCCCGCTACAAAAGTTAAATTAAATCATAAAACTAATTTAATGTCCAACGTACATATCGCATCCTGAATTAAACAAAATTATATCCGTAATTGAAGTAATATATTTTATAGCTAATAAACCAAACATTAAAAATAATTGTAAACCAACTATGTCCTGCGTCCAAATAAAGAGAAAAATCTAGTACCTACTGACTTTCTCTAGGCCATAAGCTACAATACTGCATCTATTTATTGAAATCTTAATCTGGGAGTCGAGCACGTTTCACGGCTAGCTCCCTGCGGGGAAGTACCACGGCCCCATAAAAAACCGGCGTTTAATAGTAGCGTACTACTGTGTTTCGTGCGGTGCCTGGGAGAGCCGGAGGTATCCTTTTGCTCACCCTTCCCTGTCGATTCCTTCTTTCCAGTCGCCATTCCTTTGTTTATCCATTTCCGCTTAAAAGTGGGCATATCCTCTGCAAATGCGATGCCCGCTTTTATAATGTTCATTGGCGTTGGTGATCGCCATCCGGCTTACCATCAGGAGAACCGAACTGCGAGGGAGTGGAATGCCCTACCCGCTTCGGTCTTTCCGGAAAAATTTAATCTGGACTTATTCAAAAAGAGAGTGAATAGGCTCTATCTAGACAGGCATGCACTTCCTTAGACTGCACACTGCTTACTACCAGGTGGGTTGAGTCAAATGCCTGTCTATCTCATGTAAAAAAAAAAAAAAAAGAACCACCAGCTCAGTTGCTCACTATGACATAAAAAGTCTGTTCCTTAATATTGACGTGACAAATATACATAATTTCTTTATATAACCTGCAAGCTTTGTTATTTTAAGCAATAAAACAATGCAATAAACATCTTATCTCGTATATAGTATTACTCAGAATTTGTAATAATAAAATTAATTAATTGTTTATGATTCATACATACAGCTTCAGCCCTCATTGAGCTGATTCAAAAACCCATTAAATCGTTTACATTTAACGACCATTTTGGTGCGACAACCACAAAACACAATCTATTCGCAATAAAAAAAATCGTACGACAGAAATAAAAACGGTATTACGACAAAAAAAGTTCGTTAAGCTTAATCAAGCGGTACTAAAATTAATCTAATCATAGTTTTTAGGGAAAGAACCCGTATTGGTTTAAAAACAATAAAAATCGTATGCCCCCAATGGATTGCTGATTGAAAAGGATGCTACTGTGAGAATCGACTGATTATGTGGGTGTTTTACACTTTACGACTTTTTGGCGGTCCGATTTTAATTGCCTTTTTATCTATTTTAAATATATTGTAGTAATTGTAGTGTATTTATGTAGGAAAATGAAAAAATTAAAATGCCATGTGTATAAAATCTCATACAGAAATGTCTGCTTTTTCGATAAAACGAGAAAGAACTTAAAATCATATGTTAATTTTAAGTGAAGCTAATTTGTACGTCTATTTAGCTCATATTATATATTATGAATTGTTACAAAGGTAAGCTTAAAAATATTCTTACCTTGAGTAAAATTCAAAAAAATATCGAACAAAGTAATATCGGCGAACAAAGACATGTAATGAACATTATTTACAAATTTTTTATGAATAATTCAGTGCAATTATTTGATAAAGCTTAGGGTATTATTATTCATGTTATAAAAACTTAGAAGTTTAATAAATGAAAAGAATATAAATTTAATCGATACATGCAATTAAAATTTTTAAATTTGAAATTACAAATACCTCCAAAATGGCTTCCCAGTATTCCGTTTACCCAACAAATGTAGTCCAAACTCCAAACGATTCGATATCGCGTCGTATCTGCATCGTTTAAACGTCGTAACCTCCCCGTGAGTCAGTCATTAAGCCCAAGCTGTGCTTTAATCAGTGAGAATAACATGTAATTAGTTGATCCAGAGTTGAGTCAACTTTCTAGTCTGTCGCCTTTGACTACTAGACCGGAGAACGGGTAATGGGAAGATTTGCATTTAGTTGCCTCTTGAATATGTTTCAGGATTAAATAATATGGGTTAGGATTGTAAACTTGTAGAAATCCCAGCTATATAAATGCGAATGTAGCTTTGCCTGCCTGTTTATCTGTATGTCTGTCTCTTTTTCACGCCGAACTGATCCGACTTGGATGAAATTTGGTACAAAGACAATTGAAGACACGAGAAAGGACTATACTAGATTATTCCTAGGTTACTAATTTATAAATTAAATTACTAGACTAGATTTTTCCTGAAATTCAACGACAGCGGCGACCATGCGGATTCTAGAAACTGATAAATCTACAGGATAAGACATTAATATATGATTTATTAATTCAAACTAGCTGATCGTGCTGAAATGACGTGTTTCATTATATATTCACTTGGAACCGCACGCAGCGTAAAAAACATGCATCGTTATTAGCTTTTAATAACCTTTTAATAACATTCAATTGTGTATTTATAGATACTACAAAAAATCTCTCACACGATCAACTAAACACGGGCCATCCATCACCAAAGGCAAAGGGTTAACGCGCCTAAAACAAAAAACAAACAGACAAACCCGCATGTCATTATATCACTTAATACATTAATTATTGTCAGATTGCTAAGGGCTCCAGTAATCAGAAGTTCGTTTTCATTAACGTAATTAACGGATCGCTATAAAGTCGTGGATTTGTGGGGTTTTAAATGGAAATGATGAATTTATGAGCAACGATGGAGATTATAATAATTTTGTATTTCTTACGACGTCTTCACTTGACAACTACTTGACAATTAAATACTTCTTTGTTTCTAAGTTTTCTCAGTTCCTTTCTTTATAAATGTCAAGGGGTTACAATAAGTTTTTATTATTTTATGAATTATAAATAATGAATGGAAATATGAGGAATTAAATACACGAAATGAAACGGATAACAACAACCGATTATACGAACTAATTTCTTTTATATTCTTATCACCCTTTCACAATTCAAAGCAATTCCAATGATATTGCTTTATTATTCCTTGAGAGGTAAATTCATTAGGTTTTTTATTGACGAATAAATCGCGTTTTCCGTTAAATAGTCTTTAATTTTTTTATCTTAATTCACTCATTTCTCTTGGCTTCTAAAGTTAAATACGATGCATGATATCTTAATATAGTACATATTACTTATGATAATAAATATGCACTGGGACCTCATAGATTTTTTTTCATAGAATTTTATTTATGATTTCCTAATACAAAAAACACAGTTTCTAACAGTACACGCTAACGTATGGATTAATTATAACATCCTCAGCGTTTACACCATGATGTATGTCAACATTGCGTGCGCGCATGCGGGCCGCTATCTCCGATCGCCCGTCAACGGACAATTGGTAAAAACGACCGTCAAATTCTGAGTAAATTGCTAAAACGGCGTTTAGTTAAAGATGCCGAAGATTGCATTTTTGAATGCGGGTCGTGCTTTTTGGTTTGATTGGGGAAATGATTTGTTATATTACGTAACGCTTTCTTTTTTTATTAAATTTTAAACGAAAAATATTAAGAATGGTGTATCTATATGGGTGTTTAATGCGCATGTGTATTTTAAGTGAGTACTTATGTATAAATTGTCAACATTTGTTATTCCTTGTTATCTTTATTCTATGGAATATAATTAATTTACTTTTTAATATATGTACATAATACGGAAGTCATAAAGTTTGACCGCCTCCTTGGTACAGTGGTTAACGCGTGAGCGTAGAACCGAGGGGTCCTGGGTTCAATTCCCGGTGGGGACACACACAAAAAAAATGTCTCGGTCTGGCAGGACACAGAAGGCTGATCACCTACTTGTCCCTTAAGAAAATCGATCAGTGAAACGGATGCACATCATCCATACCCCACTAGGGGACACGGGACTTCACTATACGGAAGTCACCAAACTACTATATACTAAATTGCATATAATACCGCATTCAATGCTTTGAAATTACAAAATTCGTACAAAATAATTTAATTGTTCCTAAATTTAAATAACCTTCCAATGATATCAGATCATTTATAAATAGCTACAATGATATCTATAATACCAATCGATTTGTTAACCACCAATTTGTCAATAACCGATACTATCTTAACCCGTCCCACGCCACATGGACCGAAATTATAGAAAAAAATTCAATAACCCTCCAGCGGCCCAGATCGCCAATATCAATGTCGTTTAACCCTAAACATAATCAAGCCGAAACTACCTCGGGGACAGTGGGATCGTGAAATTGTTGAGTATTTTTTTATTCACCCCCAAGGTTTAAATTTGGGGTCTTTTGGGCCCGAGGGCTCAGTATTGCGCTTAGAGCTTGTGTAAATAACATTACAGGTTTGAGTTAAATATTTTCGATCGATCTTTGGTTACCTTTTTTTTAAAGGAAAAACATGTGAAATTGCTTTGGATTGCTTTTTACATTATTATATAAATAGAGTATTTTTTATTTTCTGTGCTTTGATAAGTTTAGTGTATTTCTAATTTTTTTTTACAGCTCACATTTTTGATCTTTTATCTCGTTTCAAATAG
Organism: Zerene cesonia; assembly: GCF_012273895.1. Classification (NCBI taxonomy): domain Eukaryota; kingdom Metazoa; phylum Arthropoda; class Insecta; order Lepidoptera; family Pieridae; genus Zerene; species Zerene cesonia. Next base: position 9,352,001 of record NC_052102.1, on the reverse strand, counting down.
GATTGATTACTAAACCAATAGAGAACCGATTCTATAACTTAAGCGTCATTCAGTCGCATAAAACAACACGTAATTTGTTATCACATAGTATAAAACAAAGTCGCTTTCTCTGTCTGTTCCTATGTCCCTTTGTATGCTTAACTCTTTACAACTATGCACCGGATTTTGAAAGTTTTTTTTAATAGATAACTACTAACTTCAAATAGTCCAAACTTATCGCGTGTGACGCCGTTGACACAAGATTTGTATAATTTTTAACCCGAATGCGACCCGCAGTGTGTGGTACACCCACAAAGGCGGGAAATGGCTTAACCCTTGCAATGAACGACATTTCCCTTCGCTCGAGGCGCGTCCTAAACGACCCTGTAATTGATAAGTAAAGGAAAAGAAGTACCGCCACATACATATTTATGAGTTAGCGAAATTGCTACGGGACCATGCGAACGAGAGCACTTGCCTGTCTCATTATGCTTTTAGGGTTACTTTGTTATTGCCTCTTTGATGTTGCGGAATCGTCGGATTTCGGGAGTGTACGTAGGGTCTTTGAGCGCGGATCCCTGAAATTTTGAATGCTGTGGCATATTCATAAGCGAAGTTATGGTGGCAGAAGAGTTTATTGTCACGTTGCCGCGTCTTTTCGACGATAATCCGTTTCGAGTTCTTTATACTGCGTTGGAAGTGTTATTTCTGTTTATCTGCCTGTATTTTGGAGCTATTTGCATAATTTCTCGGTTCTGTTTTAGGAAACAAATGCTGGAAGAATGAGCTGATTTATTACAGCTCTTTTGAGCCGTAGTGTATACGCATATCATATCGCGTTTCTGATCCCAGTACTGCCTTCAAATTGTGAGAACCGAACAGAAAATTTAAATGGGACAACATGTTAACCTGCTTTCAAATAAAAAATAATCATCATAATCCGATCAGCCAGGCAAAACTCTGAGGAAACAAACCCGAAATAAAATACACGAGAAACCTCCTTCTATTTTCTTGTAGGTTAATGAATAAATAATCGGTGAAGCTTCTATTTCTCATATTCACACTCAAGTAATATTAAAATAACTACAGCTATTACGAACTGTGCAAACTCAACTACACTGAGTTTTAAATATAAATGACAGTTTTTAAATTATATATTCCTACGTATTACTTATTCATTCCTCTTTTTATTATAAAATCAATTTCGTACAATAAAAAGAACCAATCTTGTGCTAGAATCTAACTATGATATTGCTAATAGCATGCCATGCGTTTCATACATTTCACAAGTCACAAATACAAAGTAATCACTTATATTATTATCACTTACCATAACTTAACAATAATTAAGCACTAGACCGAGTTCAACAACACTTGCCTCGCAGATGACAATCTGCAGACTTCCTGCGATAGTTTTTCAGTATTATTTATAATCTGTCTCTGTGTTTGAATTATGTTTATGCACTTTACGAACATATTGTTTGATTTTTATTAACTAGACGCTCATCCTGACTTCGCGGGGATATCAAGATTCCTGTTTTATTCCAAGGGAGTCTTTAATCGGAATAAAAAGTCAGCTCATACTCTGTCTGTATACGAAATCTCTTAAAAATCAGTTCAGTAGTTTCTGCGTGAATGACGGACAAACAGCCAAAAAAACTTTCACATTTATAATATTAGTGTGCAGTGTGATGAGGGTGATGTAATGGCGAAAATTTCTTAAAAGTGAAGTCGGGTATGGGGCAGTTGATATACATATATTTCAATGATCGATTTTCTTTATGGACAAGTAGGTGATCAGCCTTCTGTGTCCTACCAGACTGAAACATTTGAGTTCCCTCGGTCCCCAATGTAAAAAAGATTGGTAATATTTCGTTAATTAAAATAATATAATTTAAATTTATTTCTTTCAAATGTACACAGGGAAAAATAACGCCATATCTAATTCAAACAACGATTAAAAATCACATTAAACGCAGAAGATTTTAATACGATTTTATTGCTCACAGAAGTTAAAACATCTTCAAATCAACAGTATGTTTAACATAAATATAACACAACGACATGTGGACTTCAATTCATAAATTCGCATTGCATAACACACTTGACAACATATGGCGTAGTAATGAATGAAACAACACCACAGATAATATAATACTATTCTAGTACGAACATTAGGGTTAGCTAGCGTTCCGCCCGCGGCTTCGTATGTTCCGTACTTTTTAACTCACTTCAAAAAAGGAGGAAGTTCTTGATTAGTTTTTTTTTCGTCATACGAGTAGCTATTTACTGGATGAACAGGTATGATGATTATTTTTATTTCAAAGCTGCTGCTGTGGTCCCAATCCCAAAATTTTATGCAGAGAATATTAGTATAACAAGTCTATATACTTCTCAGTACAAAGTACATTGAATAATTATATTTTACAGATGAAAAGCTGACATCTATGAATGGAACTTAAAACTCCTGTAGCTATCGCGCGATAGTCGATATATCTAAGTCTAAAAACACCAGCAAAACGACCCGTACATTCAGGATCAATGCTTTCTCATCCCCGTTAAGTCATATCACTGTCACCAAAACAAACATCGAGTTCGTGACACACGAGCAAGTCTCGTCAACAAATCATTACGACGGATGTAACTCGCACAAAAACACTTTATATCACAACGGAAGCTAATCATTGACACATCTGCGGCTCTCATGCGAATTAATTTGATCGCAGACCCGTAGTTAGGTCTTGAGCTTTTTTAATAGCCGTTGTAAGCATGTGTGGAAGTTGTTGTGTGGATATGGTATGGATTTCATTTATTTAGATTTTATTTGGAAATAAATGTATGAGCTAAACAGTTAAAAACAATAAGATGGCTAACGCATACTATGATTAGACGCAGATATTTGCAGATGGCCAACGTTTTTTTTTCAACTTTGATCTTCTCTGCAAACCACTCTATAATTTGAGCTCTATCTAAAACAAACTCTTCTTCCAAGTCAACAGCATAATCTACTAAAGACTCTATATCTCTATAAACCACTCTCTAATTTGCGCTCTATCTAACACAAACTCTTCTTCTAAGTCAACATCATAATCTACTAAAGACTCTATATCTCTACAAACCACTCTCTAATTTGCGCTCTATCTAACACAAGATCTTCTTCTAAGTCAACAGCATATTCTACTAAAGACTCTATACCTCTACAAACCACTCTCTAATTTGCGCTCTATCTAACACAAACTCTACTTCTAAGTCAACAGCATAACCTACTTAAGACCATACCTCTGCAAACCGCTCTCTAATTTGCTTCCGACATTTTAGGAAAAACCTCCAAAAAAGATGCACGAAACTCACAAAGTACTCAGTACTAATTATACCGACGCCAGGCCAAGTTTGTCGCATTACAATGCAAATTGCTTTAACCCTATTTATTTTAACCTGTAAATACCGCAAGGGTTTTACGGCCACTGGGATCATTTAGAACAATAATAATGATTTTATTCTCTCTTCCTTTATTTGGGCGGAAATTATAACACATTTTAACTTTGTTTTGTATATTACGGTCGTTCTTCATATAGTTTAGTTCCGGCTTTTCGTAAAATATTTATATTTTTTGATTTTACTTCAAATTATATGGGTAACAATTATATTAAATGCACTGTAATATGGAGCAATTGAGTTTCGATAGGACACATTCCTATTGGCACTAAATTAAAAGTAAAAAATATTAATTTTTGTTTCAACACCTTTACTATAAAATAGTAACATATTTTACTTCTTTAAAACCAATGACAAAAGACCGTTTCCTCACCCATCCCAGTCCATTCCTTAATTCCCATTATCAATCCTGTCCTTATCCCATACCCTTCATAAGCAGCAACGCATTAATAGAAGCCCTACTCTGCAGTGTTCATGGGCGGTGGTGATCGCTTACTCGCTCGCTGGCCGGCTCCAACATAAAAAGTCTATCAAAATCGCTTTATTCGTGAACTAAGCAACAAGGAAAAATACCGCACTCTGCATGTGAACAAAGAGGCAAAAACAAAACGGTAGAGAACGTAAGCGCCGTTTGAAATAAAATTTTGAATTAAAAGTAAACATTGGCTGGAGGTAATTCCGCTCCACACCGGTAGAAACTTCAAATGATTTTTGATAGCTACCCGCTTGTAGTTAAATGTTTAGAATACAGTAAGGCCACGAAATGTTCACTTAATATTGATGATCTGTACTAATATTATACAGATGAAGAGTTTGTTTGTTTGTTTGAACGCACTAATCTCAGGAACTCCGATTTGAAAAGTTCTTTCAGCGTTAGATAGCCCATTTATTGAGGAAGGCTATAGGCTATATACGTACCACGGGCGAAGCCGGGGCGAATGCAATGGCTGCAGACAAATAATCATGACGAGAAAAAAGGGCAAAAAAACAAAACACTTTCGCATCCCCACTAATATTATAAATACGAAAGTAACTCTGTTTTCCTGTCTGTTACGCTTACGCCTAAACCACTGCACCGATTTTGATTAAATTTGATATGAAGACAGAATTAAATTCGTAGTCATTGTAATAGATGTTATTACACATTAACCTTCCTCTTGAATCGCTCTCTGTTCAAAAACCCGTCAACATCCGTTGTGTAATTTTAAATACATAAGGACATAACACAGACTGAGAAAACGACTTTGTTTTATCCTCTATAATCAAGTAAGGAGTCATAAGTAGCTAAGTACCTATCTACTTAGTCAATGCATGATCCGCTCGCGTATGAAACCTCCAGTTTAGTGAAGCACAGCTTAATGTTTTGTATTAATTAACTCAGTATAATTAAAGTGGCACGAAATACTGGCCGTCTACCTTCATCCACTTTTACAGTACACAATGTTACATCCACGCTTTTGTTAGTTGAATTTGAATAAAATGTTATACATTGAGAAATTGATGACTTTTTAACGGATTTTAAACGCGATTTATTCATTGTTTAACTCGACTTCGACCAGCGAGCGTAGTCACCGGTGGATCATTAGAAAATCGTTGTTTGTGAACTACCTCCACGTATTTCTCATCAGTTGGTATGTTAAGTATTTTTCCAGATGTTGGCAGTATTGGCTGGTAGAAAAGGTGGATAATAATCCGTTAAAAAGTGTTTATTTTACAAAATGTTGTATTAAGGTAATATGCAACTGGATGGACGGGTTTTAAATCTGTTAAAGGGTTGTCGTTTGATTGAAAATTTTGTAAAGGGAAAAATGTGATTCACTAGCGGTCCGTCCAGGCTTCTCCCGTGGTACATATGTGGCCTATAGATTTCCTCAATAAATGGGCTATCTAACACTGAAAGAATTTTTCAAATCGGACCAGTAGTTTCTGAGATTAGTGCGTTCAAAGAAACAAATAAACTCTTCAGCTTTATAATATTAGTATAGATGACAGAGTCAGACCAAATTGAAAATATTGAAATTGTATTAAAAAATCGGTCAAGAGTGAGTCCGGTTCGTGATAACAATTTAAACAACAACAACAACAATAGACAGTATTACAAGGCAATTTTGTGAAGTGAAAAATTATATAATTATATTATTTATAATATTGTAGCTAGTTCAATTAGACTTAGCGCCCTCTTTCATAGAGTGTAAGAAGTTAAACTTATTGGACAAATAAAACTAAAAATTAAAATAGTTTTAGTTCTATCTACTTATGTGTGTGTGTGTGTGTGTGTGTGTGTAATTCGGTATTTAAGCCTTGTATGTATGTGTCTTATACCACTATAGTTTCATTGGTTTAAAATATGTATTTATATGTGTAACAATAACTATTTTAACAAAAAACTAAATCGACTTCAAAATGTCTCTCTCTCTCTCTCTCACTCGACCAAATCAAAACATGTACCACATGGGAGGCACCAGCTTTTACCCAGGCGAATGTTTCTCCTCTCTTTTTAAGTTGGTTGAAAATAATTTCAACAAAAGATACAATACAACACAAGCAAATTAATCAAACACTACGTACAGATAGATTTATTAAAGCATACACTTAAAAGTTATAGGCAATAGACAGCTCCTAAACCTTTTCACTTTAAACGAACTGCATATTTCTACGGCCAGCCGTTTGCTTGATAACGAGCTCTGATGAAACACTAAAATTAATAGGGATGGTATTACTGTTAAAGTGATTATTTTATATAGTCGACAATTTTAATGTAAATTATCGCAATTTGTATTCCCGCTGTGAAATTGTATGGATTATTTATGCTAATTTTTACCTTGGTTTTAAAGTAGAGTGAAGCTGAAATTCATTTGAGTAGATCAGAAGTATTATTGTTGATACCGGGCATGGATAATACTGATCTTGTTTCGTTCGAAGAAATTATAATTGAATCAAATGTAATTTCTTTTTAATTGATACTAAATCGACAAACGATATGTAATGAATATTTATTAATCAGCAATTTTAATGCAATTTGTAATAAAAATTGATTTACTGAAAAACTAGTGTAGTGTGTAAAATTTGTAATAATTGAACAGGTCTTTCCACTTAAAATATATACCAATAAATAATACCATAAAAAAACAAACTCCTATTTCTAATCAATTCATCGCACGTCAGTTTTACGAGTAAATCCCGAAAATCAGACGATAGCAAAATTACTTTTAACATTTCCATACGATCCACGATTTTTGTATCTCCGGATTACAATCGAGGGGTTCCAGATAATGGGATTCACTGGCTAGATTATACTGGGATTATTTCTCTGTAAAAATTATTTGCACAGCCCTATTTTTAATATTACCCGCAAAGAAAAATAGACGGTAGTGTGAAGGCATAAAGTGGAAAGTCGCTTGACGTGGCGGGAGGAAAATTCATTTTGTGATGAATAAAAATATCATATACGACGGCTTTGCTTTATCATTGCGAAGTGGAGGTGTAATTAGTTTTTGGAAAACGTGTCGATGTGCCTATTCTAGATTTTAATAAAAATAATGTTTTTTTTTTCTTGTTTTTGAGGAAAATATTTCATTTTAGATGTAAAACCATTGTTCATACCTACGTATGGACTTTAGGTATTATTTGCCAACCCGCACTTTACCAGCGTCGCCTGAACACTCATAGGAGGCCCGTGTCCCAGCAGTGGGAACTTATATGGGCTGATGACGCATATATTGTAGGTATTATTATAGTTGCATCAGTTGTATGGTCGTTGATTGGCCTGGAACGGGAAGCTGCTGGCCGGGAGACGTGGTAGAGTGTGATGTGTACCTTCAGTTCCACCTATAGCATTGCGTCGGAACTCGGTGGGGTTGAAGTCGGTGAGAATCGAAGGAAAATGAATTAAGGGCTCCTTCCCCTTGTACGTGTGTACACTTAAAAAATTCTAAATTATTTGGATAAACCCAGTTTAGAAATTATAAACTTTTTAACGGATTTTAAACACGATTTCTTCATTATATTATTAACCCGACGTTTCGAACACTTTACAGCGAGCGCGGTCATGGGGAGACTCACCATTTGAAACCCAGTTGTTGATATAATAAAAATTAAGCTTTTTTTTTACTTTTTTATAGCATTGAAATGAAAAAAAATCTCAAAAATTAAGCTTTTAAAGGAAACAATTAGTATATATTAAACATACATAGCTGTAACTTTAAACACATTTAATCATGTGTTTGTGTGTGTGTGCGTTGTGACCATTATTGTTTTTTACTTTAAGCTCTTATTATAAATAAGATAGCATTATAAACATAATCTTATTAAGGTAAAACAAAAACATAATATTTCAATAATAACTTTATTTAAATAAAATATTATTCCAGAATAACTCCGCGGGATGGGATTAGCCTGTTGTTTGAGGAACATCAAGACCTACTGTTGGAATTGAGATGGCCTTTGTTTTAAATATTCATTATTATCATTATTTTATACGTGTAACGACCTATTTATTTTAACTTGAAATGTTTCGCGAACAATGGCAGCATTGGTATTACGATTATTATAAATTGAAACACAATTTCTGTTTGTAGTACCTGACTCCCTATTCTAAATAATATATTTTTTTTTGTGTATGTGCTATTGTACAAGTGAAATAAGTATGTTTCAAATTTCAACACAGGTGGTAAATTTTCTATGATCTTATAATGTAAGCTGTTGGTAGCTGCTATATTTTATTTTATAATTTAACAACTTTTATTAAATAAGGATGCACTACCTACCTACACTGTAACTGTTAACTAAAAATAATAAAAATATTTTCATACAAATACAAGCCAAATGAAGTTGTCCCTATACTATGCGATTCAATTAAGAATAGGATCAATTAATAAATAACAAAATAAAGTTTGTATTTTCATAGAAATTATCGTCAAGCGCTGCCCTATTAACGAATAAAAATAACAGAGGTGTCCGCCAAAATAAAATAAACTCTTATTAAAATGCAAAAAACATATCTAAGAAAGTAATTATCGACATTTGACACGTGACGCATTTAAAAGGAGTGGTGGCTCAGTGGTGAGAATCTCGGACTTGAAATTCGCTAAGTCGGGGTTCGAGACCGGGCGAGCGTGCAGGAAATCACCACTGCTTAAAACGGTGAAAGAAAACATCGTGAAGTAACCGGCGTGTCCAGGTTTCAAAAGTTCGACTACATGTGTCGGCTAACCCGCACTTGGCCAGCGTGGTGGATTATGGTCTGAACCCTCATATGAGGAGGATCATATATGGGCTGATGATGATGATGATGATGATGATTTGACACGTGATATAAATATATAACTTAACGGTATAGGTATAACTTAAAGGTGACCAACTGATATAGTGATATATCAACAAACAGCGCAAACCACTGGACGGATCGGGCTGAAATTTGGCGTGAAGATAGACGTAGGCATCCGCTAAGAAAAGATTTTGATAAATATTACCCCCAAGGGGAAAAAGAGTAAATAGGATATAAAAGTTTGTACCCTGATAATTTATTAAGACCGCGCCGGCGAAGCTGCGGGCAACAGATTAACAAACAAACAAACAAAAACAATTTATTGTGCACCAAATGATAATAAAAAGTAAAAAAAAGCTAGTTGATACATAAAGGTCATTGACGTTCCTATTCTTAGTAAATGGGCTATCTAACACTGAAAGAATTTTTCAAATCGAACCAGCAGTACCTGAGATTAGCGCGTTCAAACAAACAAACAAATTCTTCAGCTTTATAATATTAGTATAGATGACAAATGCATACTTAGGTACTTATATCTAAAAGGTAATTTTTATAATAAAATAGTTTAGGTATCTCCTGTATAAAAAATAAAAAATGACGTATTTATGAATTATTTAGTTCATCAATCAATATTTTAAATTTATTCATCATCAAAAACAAAATATTTGAAATATGCAATCGTCGTCATAAAAATAATCATATTACATAAAAAATTCAATAAAATATCATAAAGACGGTATTATAAAAGCTGACGTCACTGATAGCTGCTGATATGTCGCTTATAATCCGCGGCATTACCCAATAAAAACATAATCAACTACACCCATGAAAACCTAATACAAGGCGTATTTATGAAATTTCTCTCGCATCGTTGGAACAATAAAATCTATCAGGAATCATATTATTGTGTTACCTATACAAAGTGATTGTCACGCGTCGTGCGGCGGTGGGGTACGCCAGGCGGGGCCTAGTCATCCACGCCCCCTCCACGACCGATAAGGTTCAAATCTCTATACGAATTGTGAAGATATTCAGCTCTACTGAACCGATAGTCGGTGCACGGAGTATACCGTAGCCTTAATACATACTCGCGGCCCGCGCCGGTCGCACGTTCCGTGACAGTTCCATTTTTGAAAGTGGCGGTTATGTTTTGACGTTTTGATTTTTTTTTTACAAATGACAATGGAAATAAGTGCTATGGCACCGATGCCTTTGGACTTCTCTATGGTGAGAAATGTGTCGCCCGGTTTACGGGAGGAGTCACCGAAACCGATCTCAAACAGCGCATTTCGTGTCGTCACTCCGAAGGGTAAGTGATAATATTTGTTTGTAAATATTTCAACATACATTTTCGTCATATACAATTTCGGGATGTATGCAGATGTGGGATTGGGATGTGAATTAATTAAATAAATTAAACATACGAGGGACTAAACATTATTGAATTAAATATTTCTCTACGCGATGGAAAAAAAAATGTATATTTACCTAAATATTTATATTAGTTAAATATACCATTTTATTTTAACTGAAATTCAGTTTCTTTTCGTTGATAACATGATCGTTTATTTTATAATTTATAACCACGCAATTTGTTCATAAGTACTAAGATAGGTACCTACTTTTTTATGTCAATTTTACATATAGTTTTGTACCAATCTATACCTGTGTAGATTTCCTATCCGAAGAATTAAATTAGTTTTCAATAATAAGCGTGTTTTATCATCATCTTTTTTACATAAGAAAGTTTATTTTGCTTCAATATTCTTTAGTCTCAATAATTCTAGAATAAATATACTATATTAATACTAAACGAAAACTAGTTGAACTTTAATAAAACCAAATAAAATATATTATCAGCATTTAAACGTTGCTACATATAAGCGGTTTTTTTTTAATTAATGCAAAAGGAGACCGTCTTATTGCTTTAATAAAGTACTTTTTTTATATTATCTATTGTGACTTCTAATTAGATTAAAACTGCCAGATCCACAAAACTCTGTCTTGTTCCTGAAGGTTTTTTTATAGATTTTCATTTCAGGAACTGGACTTTGCATAAAAGAAAATTTCAATTTGGTTAAGTCCTAAAATAAGCCCTTTCAACCAAACATACAAAGAAATCATTCATTTTTATATATAATTAGTATATGTATTAGTAATGTAGACGATTTACAGATTTATAGCTTTGTAAGTGGTTTAAATTGATATATTATGGGCACTTAATTTCTTTTAAAAAGATCAAAGAAAAATCTTTTTCTGCATAACAAAAATAACTTATTCATGCCTTTGTTGATTTTACTTAAATATTTTGCCCGTCACATAATATAATTAAATAATAGGTGATTTTTTTTTGAGATATAACTTTAATACTCACCCAGGTTGCGCTCTATCTCCAATTGCAAATATAAATTTTTATCCTCAAATTGAAACTCAAGTAAGGCTAAATAGTTTTGAGTTTATTCATTAGAAAGATACAAAAATTTATTCAAATAAGTACATGATTTATTGTTTGTTTGAAGTGGTAAAAGTACTAAGCTAGGTAATAATTTAATTATAGGTTACCTATTTATACCCTAATACCATACCATTATATATTCTACCTACAATAATAGACTTTCCTATATAATTATTTATCTTAATTCCAATTAAAATCATTTACCACCATCAATTTTAAGTTATAATTCTGTCTCATTCAACAAAGTATTCGAGGGTAGCAGGAATCAAATGAATATAGCTTTATAATCGTTTATTTTGTTCCAATAAGAAATTTAGTATCAGGTCAGGTCAATAAATTTAGGATACTTACACTTCATGGAGGAACTAAAATACTTTCAGGTTTGGGCTTTGAAGCAGATTTATTATTCATGTCTAAATGGGCTATTAATCATAAGACACCCATGGAAAAAAAAGGAAAAAAAAAACAATTTCAATAAAAAACCGCTTTTTTAAGCACATTTTTGCAACTATACCTATAAATTATAGATAGCAAAGGCCGGAATTATTAATATCAATATGATTTATTATTTTATAGTATCATATAAAAGTCGGTACTATAATAATGTATGTAAAATGTTAAATATTCGTATAAAATCTAAAAGTTAGGAAAAACTTGAATGACAGCTTAATTATAATAGGTATGTATTAAATCTCAATTTCAGGTATGTTAATATAATATACCTTCCTACTCATTACAAATAAAAGGACACACACACATAGACACTCAACGAATGTTCATGGGCGGTTGTGATCGCTTACCATCAGGCGAACTACCAGCTCAGTTGCCCGTTTTTTGCATAAAATATGATTTAACACTAAAGCATTTTTTCATTTATATTCCTACGCAGTCTGTGAATCCGCAAACTTACACAACAATGATTTTCAGTAAAGGCGATTTTCGAATAAAAAAAATTGTACATGATAATATTAAGCACGTAGTAACTAGGTAAATAGGTAAGTCCAATTATGGACTCTAAGATGAACTGATATATACCAACTAAGGCTTATATAACCCTGGTTATTTAGCCATATTTTGGTCAAATTCAGACTCCATGCAATCCACTCGTCTCTAAGCGTATTCTGATTGGTCAAAGTATGCCCTGTTCAAAGGAATGAAATTTTAATTTCCAATTCCCCTCGATCAGCGAGTTTTCCTTTTTTCACCGTCTCACTGAATACTGAACGCGTAATGAACTTTAATTGAACTTTGCTAAGGATTATGTCGGTAACGTGGCGATTTGGGGTGGAAAAGCTCTTGTTTTTTGCTTTATACCTTCAAAACAGCAATTTTGTGTTTATCGTGTTTGATTTAAGTATTATGCTTTATCCTATACCTATGTTTATTTTTAACCGACGTGCAAAAACGTATTGAAGAAGGTTCTATTTTCGTCCGTGTGTATTTTCTTTTATTACAAACAATAGTTGTAATTAAATGTGTTAATGTCTATTATTTATGATGCGATTGATTTTTAAATAATACTAGCATACCCGGCCACGCGCTGCTGTGGCTGAGTAATTATTAATATACTGAGTATATATTAAGATTATAAATTATTGGGGTAATTAATCAAAATAAAAACTATCCCATATCTTAAGTTGAACCAAATTACACATAAAATGCCAAATTTCATCAAAATCGGTTGAGTTAGTGAAGAGTTCATTGGGAACATACATCATGACACTGGATTTTCATATATTAAGATATAAGGTATTTAAGATATATCAAGCACATTGTTTCGCATCATTAAATTTTGTTGTTCAATTCATTTCATTAACGTTTTATTGCTGCAGTAAAAACTATATCCAACAAAAACGTACCTTTGAATGGTTTTCTTATTACATTTTAGGATTTTATCTTTTATCTATATAAATAGAGTATTTTTAACCTGACTGTCTGTATTTTATCGTTTAATTTATCTTTTCGCATCACTTGAAAACAAGCAGATTTTTATGATGTGGACAATAAATTTCTAATCTTGATTCTCTTTTTAACACGCTTTTATTAGCTTCACCTGTATGTTTTCATGTTTGTAAGAAACTGACTCGTTTAAATTCGATTTTGATTTACCTCATATAGACAGATTCTATTTAAACTTATCAAGGATCCGTGGAAATACCATAGTTTCATGATTTCATATTATTATAGTGATTACAATTGCTAGGATTAAATAATTTTCTTACATATTCTCTGTATAAGAGCAAGAGAAACAATCTAGCTGATACTATAATTAAAGGCAAAATAATAAATTACAGTACAAAACCAATTTCTAGTATTTTGTAAATAACTACGCATTCACATTGTATCATAACTTTATAGATAAAAAACTATAAAACAAATTTATTTTACTTTGCAAATTTCTAGAAATAACCTCCTACATTAGTGTTAAAAATCTAATCGACTTCCAACCAATCTACATTCTATAGCACTTAATTATTAGTATATTGTTGTGTGATTTTACGTGATAACCTATTGGATATGTTTTTTTATGACAGAGCAAGCAAAGGAGCAGATGGGCCACCTGATGTTAAGTGTCACAACACTAGAGGTGTTACAGGTGCTAATGGGCGTGCTTAGGCTTATTATCTCTATATATATAGAATCCCCGTGTCACAATGTTAGTTACCATACTCCTTCGAAACGGCTAAACCGATTCTCATGAAATTTTTGTGCATATCGGGTAGGTCTATTTTTCATGCCTCTAAATGAAAAAAGTAAGGCAGAACAGCCTATAATATATAACTAGCGGTGAGCTAGTTAGATATGTTAATTAAAAACATAAGACAAAGATAAGCAGTAGTGGCTCAGTGGTGAGAACCTCGGACTTTAAAATCGATAAGTCGGGGTCGAGACCGGGCGAGCGTGCGGGAAATAAATTGATTTTTCAATTTATCTGCACATGTGGATAACATAACCACTGCTTAAAACGGTGAAGAAAAACATCGTGGGGAAAAAGAAAAGTTCGACGACGTGTGACATCTGCCAACCTGCACTTGGCCAGCGTGGTAGATTATGGCCTGAACCCTCATAGGAAGCCTGTGTCCCAGCAGATGATGAATTAAAGTATTATTCATTAATTCTCGCTTGAAATCCATTGAAAAGTCTTTCTGCAACTTGTCCTCTATATAGCAAAGGCTCGCCTTGAACACATTTTCACTACCGATTGAGCATTGAAAAGTAATCATGTAAAAGGCTAATTTTCACTTTACCGCCACCCCGTTACCCTAACAATAAACATAATGATAATCCACCGCGATCCACCCCTCCGTTTAGCCATTGATCCGAATTGTGATTGTATGGACGAGTATGCTAGTGCTTTTTTAGTGTTCCGAATCTACATGATAAATCGGCCCTATTGCTGCCGCCGTCCGTCCATCCGCCTTGCACAAAGCAGGAGTCAGGATATTATTAGACAGGCAGAGATTATGTATTGCCACTATTTGTTTTTTTTTGTCATCGTCGGCAAAGAAGTTGTCGGAAAAGCGTATGGTCGATTGTAGACCTTACGCCTCTACAAATGAATTGCCGACATTTAATTGGGGAGGGATTAAGAAAGCTTTGACGAAAGGAATTAAGGTCATGGCTGGGAGGGATGAGGAAAAGGATGTGGGCCTCCGGCTCCCTCTCTTAACCAACAAAAAATAGCAGAATGCCACTATTTTATGCCGAACTTCTGTGGGAGGTGACTTCCCCGGTGCGAGCTGGCCCAATTCGTGACGAAGCGTGCTCGACTCCCACATACAAAGAAGCCTACATTTCAGAGGCGTAATGTCGATTACTGACAGCAACAAATAACAAAAAATCCAGGTTAAGCAACGTTTGGCACTGTCGTGAATTGGATGGGTGACGGATTTATTTTTTGCAATTTGTTTTCAGCACTTTTGTACGGAACCTTTAGTGTCGCGAGTCCGGCTCGCACTTGATCATGTTTTTTTTAAAGATAGAATTGTCAAGGTTGGTTTTATGGGGATATGGTAATATGTTAATTACTTTTATAAACCGAGCCGTTTTAATGATTAATCACATATAGATATGTATTGAACTTATTGGGCGTTCGCGTAAAAAAGTCTTCGATCAACAGAAACAGATAACATTAAAGTGAAGTAAAAAGTTTTTACTTGTATAATATTTATGAGAGATTGTGTCAATGATGGCTTTTTTAAATATACGGATATAATTATACAACTGTTTTATTAAAGAAATATAACAAACAAAATACAGCTTGTATTTTGTTATACAATTATTTAACTGGCGACTCTAATCAGATTATTAACATAAGCTTATTAAATCATTGTATTGTCACCATTCCTTGATAAATGTAAAAAGTTCGAATGAAATATGTCCGTTTGAAGTTGGTCAAAGTAAACTAACGATTAGCTACAAACATAAAAGCAAAACCAAAAAGGAATCTCATAAATAATAAAATCAAAAACACAATTAATATTATATCATACGTGTATAATCCCGATTGCTAATAATTTCTTCGTTCGAGACATCTGATCCCATGTAATCCGATTTGTCTGATCGAACACGCTCTTTATTAAGTTTGTCCATTATTTCTGCGAGCTGCTCCCGCTAACATTGATTTTTAATGGTATTCAATGTTTATTTTGATAGGTAACATTATTATTTATGGACAAACAATAAGTCTATTTTACCGGGCAGTTATAATATTAACGCTTTTTAATTGGTAATATAAAAAGTTTGCTTATACCTGATTCCTTTAAAAATTTTCATAATTATGAAAGAAATTCAAATATATGATTTAGTAAGACGTAGACATAAAATCTGTCAATGTTATTTTGAATTAAAACACTCCCAACTTAAGACATAGAATAGATTTTGCATTGAAAACTACTATAGAGTATTCAGACAATAATAATTCCAGAATTTTTGTGTGATAGAAAGCTCACCAGATCAGTTTGTAATAATAAATTATTATGCACACACATGATGCTGTAACTACCTTCATATTAGTAAGTACAATAGAGTTTCTTGCTGGATATTTCAGTTGAAGACCTGTGGTAAATATTAAGTTATGTATTTCAATGATTCACAAGCGTTACTGGTACTAAATCTAGTCGAATGAATTAATGTTCAAATTAGAGTTTAGCAATTAATATACAAATGTATTTATCCAGTCCTCTCATATCTGATTTGTACGGAACCATCCATCATAATGGATGGAAATCCAATTTGTTCGCATGCTGCAGCTAGAAGCGTCCCCCTAAATCAATTATGGGGCACGCGCCTACGCCTGGCTTTATTTTGAACTATCCTAGATGTTTAGGTGTACCTAAATCTAGATTTTTTTGTCATCTTGGGCATCATTATCAACGTATGGGAGATGCTACGATATTACAGAGGCGTCTTAATCTCTTTTTTGACTATGATTGATTTTCAATTTAATGTTTAACCTGGCACGCATAAAATAATATAACGAACACATATGTAGTTACCTTCTGTCCCTTGCAATTGTATTTAATGTGTACAATAAAGTATTTCTCATTTTACTTCATATTGACTATGACATATACATAACATCTTCTATATATATAAAATTCTCGTGTCACAGTTTTCGTTGCCATACTCCTCCGAAACGGCTTGACCGATTCCTCTGAAATTTGGTAAGCATATTGGGTAGGTCTGAGAATCGGCCAACATCTATTTTTTATCCCGATATTCCTACGGTATACGGACTTACGCGGGTGAAACCGCGGGGCGCAGCTAGTATACTATATAAATATCAAGGATAAATAGATAAATAAGGGACAGGAGAAAGAAGAAGGAAGAGTAACGAACTTAGCTTATTGTCCCAATGTGTAAAATGTAAATTGTATATAAAAATACGTATCAAGTTTGTGAAAGTCTGTTTTCTAACATTTTAATTGGTATAATATATTTTTTTTAATCTTTATTTAAGGAGCTTAGTCAACAATGATTATGCCGCTCCGTATGCCCACAATTAATTATTATAACATATACATTTTGGCAAGCCTGTATAGCATATAGTATGGCAATAATTACATGTCCGCCGAAACATTATCTTTAGAAGAAACGTACGTATTTTATTTAACAAAATTTTTATAAATTATTCCGAACACTTACACTCACTTGCAAATCCTACTTATATTATAAATGCGAAAGTTTGTAAGGATGTGTGTGTGTGTGTGTGTTTGTTACTCTTTCACGGAAAAACTACGGAACCGATTGCAATGAATTTTAGTACGTAGATAGCTGGACAACTGGATACGGACTTACGCGGGTGCAATTCATAATTATGGAGACTCAATTGGTAACAATTGGGTCGATATCCCATCGACAATGGCGTAACATAAATGTTAAATATTGAAAAAAAAAATCCATTGAAATTTTCTCTCATTGCCGTCTATTACACCATCACGCTACAACTTCACAGTTCGCACATGTGGCGCGACAAAACGACGACATTAAAATCGCATGTCCTTGGCAACATCCTACATCCGCTTCTCACAGTCGTCCAATCTTGACGCGCGATGGCATTAATCACACCGTAGCGTAATTATTATTTAATATTATTATGTGTTATGTAGTTGATATGTATTATATCAACTACTTAGCATGGCTTGTTAAAATTTGGAATTTCCATAACAATTCATGGAGTGTAAATTCAATTCACTAAATGTAATGAGCACACGAATATGAACTTTATATCAAAAGCCATTAATACTAATTTTAATTATCACGTTTAGTAAATATATGTCTTTCAAATAAGACATTTTCGGTTAGCTTATTTTATTTAAATCTACAAATATACAAGGCTATAAAAACTAAATAATGCAAGAAGCAATTTTATGATTTATATATACAATTTAAATTCCAATGCATTCGAATTAAATCATGAGATATAAATATTAGGAGTGCATAATTACAGTTCGAATTAGGGCACTACAAGAGTGTGGGCTCATTACTGTAATGGGGCACACGTGACGCTAAATCCCGGCCACGGAACTCTCAAATTAAATATTAATGGACCCTTTGACTGCCCACAACGGCAGATGATTAGCTGATTACGCGGGATTTTTTGAAATGCGAAAATTGTTCAATTGAAGCGATGATGTGAATGTTCGTTTGGTTTGATGTAAGAATGTTTGTGTTGAATGAATTTCTTACAATCATCATCATCAGCCCCTGTTCCCACTGCTGGGACACATGCCTGGTATGAGGGTTCAGTTATAATCTATTATTTCATAACACATTCATGAAAAAACTATTTAGCGTATTCGAAATTATGTGAAGTGTATAACATTATTGATAAGGCAAATTTAATTATATTTTGTTTAAACATTATGTCATGATATTATTGAATTGATTTTATTTATTACAAGTGTCCTTAATTAACACGGAAGTATCAATTCTAAAATTAATTAGAATAGTAATTATTAAAAAAAAAACTAAACAGCGCTCAAAGATCAGAACTAGATCAAGTTTAAATGGGGCTACATGGGAAGCACCGGCATTCAAATAAAAAAGGAATCACCCAAAAAATATAAAACGGGTCACCCAGTATAAAATTTAATAATAGGTGACAAACACAAAAAATTATAGTTACACTGATAACCCTCCTTTGAGTGGTTGAAAATTAAAAACAAACAGTAGTAATTTTTATTTTTTATTTTAAATATATCACAGAACCCTTATAAATAAATTATTCAAAAACGCCATTATCCGTAGTGCGTTCTAGAAAGATCCACAAACCCACAAAACGCAACAGTTTTACAATTTCATCACTCCACCGCTCATTAGTCACTCATGAAGCCGACTATGACCCGGGGATCTTAAATCTTAACCCTATTAGAATCTTCCTGTACAAATTGTGTTGAGAAACAGTCGGCCACTACAAAGGCGGCAACTTCTGACCAATGATGTTCAAAATGGATGACTGATGGAAATCATTGAACGTCCCGTATTGTGTTGATTTCGTTTGTTGATCGATTTGCGTTGCTATTTTGTGTAAATTTTGGTTATGGGTGAAAATGCAGTTAGTGAATTGAGTTTTTCTAATGGGGCGAAAATCTAGTTAGGGAATTGAATTCTTGTTTTATTGGTAGGAATATTAGATTGTTATTAATTTATTATCAGTTTCTAACATTCAATTGTAAAAGAAAAATCGATTTATTTAGTTACTGAATCTTCCTGAATGAAAGAATTTAATCAAAGAAAAGCAGAAATAAAATGTTCGTTTTTTTATAAAGAAATACCAACATTTCGTATATTTGCTAAATGTCACAAACAATACCAGTTAGGTTTAATACATTGTGTTTTATTGAAATATTTTAATCAATAATAATTAACCAATCAATAAACCTGAAACAATATTTGACCCAATTATAATTAACCACTATAGTTAACATATCCTCATTAAAATTATGAAAATAATGAGATTTTACAATTTATGATTGTAATAAATGTGTATTGTATTTATATTTACAAAGACAAAGACGGTAATGGGATTAATAACGGCTCTGGCCTCAATTGCATCCATGCTCCCACGGGATTTGGTTTCAACAAAGATTTTATTGGCAAACCGTGACCTTAAACCTACTTATATTGTGTATACGCGGCCCTTGATAAATGTACTCAATATTATTAATATAAATCGCTTATGAATGAATGTATTTAGAGAAGACATGTAAATAGAAACGTGAAAGCTTTAACTTTTGTATACATTTGAAGTTCGACTACCACCTTAATTATACAAATAAATAAACAAATTAATAATACACACAGAATATACAATTACAACCTTTTCTATGATAATCAATTTTAATTAAAAATTCAATTAGTATATATTCATAACGAATAATAATTACATAAAAAATATAGACATATAATTTTAACAGTATTTGATCGCCTCATGACTCAATGCCGCACCGTATCTTCCGACCACCGAATCGCGGTATTTGTCCAACTAGCGAAGCTTAGTAAAAATACTCAGACAATTGCGTCCAATTTAAATTCTGCCCTGAGAAAACATTCAATCCCGTACAATTAACACCTCTTAACCCGTTCCGACGTTCGCACGACAATCATCGGAGCTGGAATTAGCCGTTCCTAGTTTTTTGGCGCTAGTTCTAGGGTCAAAGTCCAATTTCAGACTTCGAGGGCCTTGTTGATCCAAGTGGGAGCTTCTGAGCCGTATCTGAGTTACTGTTTGAGAAAGGTAAAACAACAATCTTCAGCTGAATGGTATGATGCAGCGTGCATCACAAATTTCGACTTGATGCAATCCTGATTAGTTAGCTATATTTACAGTATAAAATGGTATTTCATGTAGATTAATAGCACAGTCAAATAATTTTTTCTGTTATTAATTATTATAAATAGCATTAATCAATTATGAATCAGTGCTTTAGTTTTAGGCTGAGGATGTAAAATTACGGAGAAAATTGTGGCGATATAACGCTAAGTACCCACATGCGGATAGAAATCTAAATTTCTTAGTTCCAATTTGATATGATTCGTTTACAAATGCGTACATTCGCCTCCATTTTCAAACGAATGTGTAATGCACCTTTAGAATTAAGCAACTAGTACCTCGATTAAGGTACTTACCAAGATACCAAATAGCTGGGTATACGTACGTTACCTACCTAGAAGCCTAACCTAAACTAAACCTAACGTTTGCAGTTATAAAAAACGACCGAACTATTTCAAAACCATTCCCAACTCCCATCTCCAAACGTTCACACATCCATGAATGAACTACGATTTAATTTAACTAGATCTTAGATCAATTAAACTAGCAGATGACAAACAGTGAGTAATCATGCGTGGGCGGCGTGATTCCGTGGGAATCGGCCTACATCGTTTATTAGACGTGGGCTAGACGGATGAATATAGTCACAAAATCATTATTTTCATGATTCACATGACGATTTTTAAATTTATGCCAACTGGGTAAAAGCGTTTGTACCATTCAAATACGTAGCTGATAATATGTATTTTTTAAGTATTGAATTGAAACCAATTTTTGATTAATTAACCTAATTCGTTATTTCAATAGTTATGAGGGTACTTTTAAAATCTTAGATGTGAAATGTCTTGAAGACATTTTGTTATGAATCCTTTAAGTGTAAAGTAAATTGATTCAAATTGTTAGAAGTATAACGTACATATGAACCCAACATACTTTTTATGTGCTAATCTAGATTATGACATATCTCTGTACCAAATTTCTTGCAGATACGAAAAGCTGTTTCGTGTGAAATAGTAACAAACATCCACACAACCATTAATACATCCATACGTACAAACTTTCGCATTTCTCTATTATGTCCATTTGTATCTAAGTAGTTAAAATCGAATTGCAGTTTCATGTATACTCAATTATATTTAACTTCACCATTAGTTCACTTATCATTGAACCGTTTTTAGAATAAAAATAAAAAATTTCCGTGCTATATTCAGGAAACAAGTACAAGCTAACGCTATGAATTACGTGTTTTAAACCTATGCCTATATATAGCTAATTAGCAGCTTCCTCATTTAGTGTTCACAGAAAAGATTACGCGATATTAATTAAAACATTATTATAACAAATGTTTGAAATGCTCCGGTACGGAAGACGTAACCTCGCGTTGACCCGAAATTCCTCAAAATAACCGACTTTTGTATTGAATAAGGATCTTAGTGTTTTATACAATCTTTCGTAGACTGCGTGTCACCAAGATAAGGTTATGCGGCCGATTTTGACTCTTATGTTGTGTTCATATTGATGCTAGAATTGTGTGCTGCATTATCAGGTTCTAAGAAATGATAATAACGCTCGGTTATTGTTATTTGATCAATGAAGCTTTTTAAGTTAACTCGGTGCTTGATAAGCAGCGTTTTTTTGTTAAACAAATCATGTTATTTTTTTATTGATTAGACAACCTGTACCTATATTTCCATAGTATTTTAAATAGATATTTCATTTATCCGATTGGTGATCACTTTAACATTTGAATTTTCAACAAATGCGAGTTTCAGAAAAAGAAAACATTAAATAATACTAAAAAAACTAATTATCTTTAATTAATATAGATATATTAACCGAAAATATTAATTTCAACTTACTACTTTTATGACAACGAACATTAATTAGTATAGATTGTATCATTCATATAAAACCACGTGGCAAATAGCAATAAAACGACAATGATACTACTGACCTATCGGATATTCTAAGAATACTGAGCCGCCTATGAAACTTCCGTTGAAGTCTAGATTATAAGTCGGTCGCTTGTAATAAAGATGCAGTGCCCACCCAGGGCGTAACGCGATATGCACTAAATTGTCGATTGATATTTCGTTAGCAATGTAACATTAAAGGTTCCTGTGTTTGTATCATTAGTGTTCTGTTTTAATATAATTTTAGATAAAATTATTTCTAAAGTGATGATAATTATTGTCAACTAGTTGAAACTCCCGGCGTCACTCGAGTGCTACTCGTTGAGCCTATGTATTTATTCAATTACACTTCTTAAAGAAGCACTTTTGAATCGTCATAACACATTTTTAACATGTACCACCGGTTTGGTAACCAATTTAGACTGTAATCTACCTCTATACCAAATACGATACGGATACGATAAGTTGTTTTCGCGTGAAAGAGTTGCAAACAACCATACAACCATATTTACATATTTACTCGTTTATGTTAATAGGATTTTAGTGCCTCACTAAATCATATTAAAATTGCATGCGTTGTAATTGTATGGTTCATTTATTAAAATATTACATTAAAAATGAATACAAATGAGTGAATCAGTTTTGTTTTTAATGCCATTACAATTTAATTAATTTATCAATTTCACAATACGACATAAATAAATCAGACTACTTGATTGAAACGAATATTATTTAATAAATATAAATATGCATTATGTAAACACTAGGCGAAATGCACATGCAACAAATGCCGCTCCATTCCTTATTTGTTCTAAAGCCATGTTCCATCAGAATATCTAATCGATCTACGTAATCTCATGAAACGATTTTGAACTTTACGACGGTAATTATAAAAATCACATTCGTGAAACAATACGTCACAACGTAGCACTGGGTCAGATACGAATAATTGCATTTATAATTTTATTGCATTCCGTTCTTATAATAATGCGAAATATTATCAATTACGAAGGGATTACAAAGTAAGCTGTTGATAATTTTACTGAATGGCGCTTTTTTGTAGATGACATAATGAATTAGTCATGAATGCTAGTGCATTCAGAGTTTTGCTAGTAGCAAAGTTCTATAGATTCTGTAGTTATCTATCGTTATAGGTTACTTTTGTTTTGATGTATTACATCTGCTCAAAACTTGTTGAGAATTAGTAGAGCTACATCTATATATACTTTGTGGTAGAACTGTGTGGTAGAAAGTAGTAGTTTTTCGAAAAAAAAAAATGAAATAACTTTCTCGAAAAAAAACTTATGAAAATTCTACCTTTGTACAAACGCATTATCAAAAATCACTTGCAATAATAAATGTTATGTTGCTAATAAAACATTAACAATCAACCGCAGTAAAAACTCGCTGATGAAAATTCATACTGAGGATTATTATGATTAAAACAGACAACGCATCTCACCACCAAGTGACAATAATAGCGGCAAGTGAGCAGTAATTGAATGATAGCGCAGCGGGTGTTGGAGGGCGCCGGCCGCGGCGGTGGCGCCAGATCGCTGTAGTTACAGATCGCGGCGTGACTTGTATCATTCATATCATATAGAAATATACATTACTTGCTGCGCCCCACGGTTTCACCCGCGTAAATCCGTATCCCGTTGGAATATCGGGATAAAAGTTGCCTGTATGTTATTCCAGTTGTCCAGCTATTTACGCACCAAATGTCATTGCAATCGGTTCAGTAGTTTTTGCGTGAATGAGCAACAAACACACACACATCCTTACAAACTTTCGCATTTATAATATTAGTAGGATAGTAGGATTTATAATATTAGTAGGGTTATATGGATATCAAATGTTATAGATTAAAGTCGTAATAAAAAAAGGATTTTTTTTTTCTATAAAGTTTTGCAAATGGCACAAAATATTGTATTTGCATGTTTTAGCAACATAAAATTTTGTTGCAAGAACATTCTTGCCGACGGTGAAAATGCATTTTTAACATTATTAGGCTCTTACCATCTGGGTAAGTAATTGTTAAATTTGTCTAAGATTGATTTAATATATATTACAACGGTGTTAATTTGTTAATAAAATTCATAAATATATAAGTATATCTATAACACAAAGAACATAATTAAAACATACGTTTTTGTAGCATAAGTACTCTTTCAATGAATTTCTAATACATGTGGTACCTATTAGATCTCCGATGGATTGGCTCACTTCATAGAGCCAAATTAGACTTCTTATAATTTTAAATTTATTTTTGACAAATTATATTTATTATCAAATAACAACATGACATAATATCATCAATCATCAAAAGTAACCAAGGTATTTTTACCATTTTTAACATACATTTTGAACAGGATCTATTATATGACTATAATACATCCAGACTGGGTCTTATAATCTTAAGGTCTTTATATTTCGAGAATGAGAATCTACTGGACTGATATTAGATTTTTAACCGTTGGATACTTACGTGCTCTCAGAGTGTTATGTATCCCGTGTGGATCCGCGCGTGCCGCCGGATGATAAATATATTGACATACTTTTTCTTTAAACCAAATTAAATTTGAACATTTTTTTAACTATATTTAATTTTATTTAACAGGTGTATAAATTTTAATGTAAAAGATTATTTTAATGTTATGTGTTACATGTAAATTGACCCTCAAATCTATAATTTTGTTATACATGTATAAGTTATAAGCGATGAACCCACAGCCAAAGTAAACGAGAAAGATTCAAGTATATATGTATGTTACTATTTCACTCGAAAACATCTTATTTAATCTAGATATTTGATACTGATATAGTTCTACGTGAGTGAAGCCACGTGCTGAAGCGAGTGCTGTTTAAATCTAAAATTATCGCAAATCATATCCGTTGTTTGTTGCACAATTGGACAAATTAATGTGCCTGTGATGAATGGCTTACCTAATGCTTTTATAATCTGTGTAACTCATTAATTATTAATACAAGATATAATGATCGATGAAGCGGCGATTCATTTTTATTTGAAATCATTCAGACATTTTGACATAAAGGAAAGTTAATCATAATTTATTAATATAATATTAATTATGACGATATCACAAATTTATATTAAATTATAGGATTTAAATTTCATATGTATGTAGCAGCAATTATATTATGTTATTATGTCTTAAATTGAACTTTTATGTACTGTATCGGGAAGACACAGACTCCTAAAACACATCGAAAGCTGTATTGGGAGTTTGGGATCCATGCTTTTAGTGATATATAATTTGTTCAATAAATAATTTTTATTTATTTTTTTTATTTGACTCCTAAAAATTATCAATATTTAGGCAGATATTTCTCTTTTTACAATACTGAAGTACCACCCAAACGAAGGAAACTAACTAGGGGACATAATTTCATATTGCTCAGGACTTGGCCGAGGTTTTTCTCTCCAACCAGTTTGAAACTTAACTACGGAACCGCCTTTACCTATTTTTAAAACTATCCTTCCCCGCTTAATAAAGAGCTTTCATAAATTAATTATGTTTGTCTCCAAACCGCCGAAACCCCCCAACTCGCTCCACACAGGAAGCAATATTACAATTGGCTCGACAAATGATTGCGCCCGGACGCCGGCCGGTCATTGATGCCTCGCCACAGTTGGCGCCTCTTTAGTTTTCTTTTATCTGTGAATCATCTGTGACTCACTGTGTTCTATTTGGTTTGGAGGTCAGCCATGATTTTCGTAACCTTGCTAGTTGTGGGAGCGATGGTTGATTGTATTCGATATTTGCTTGTAGCAGACAAGGAGAATGCCTACCCTCACCGGACTACGTTTTTCCTAGCACTTCCCAGACTTACCTTTATTGATGTCTTCAATTCTGTCTCCATTCCTGACTTTTTAATAAAGTATCTGCAAATAAGCATGGGCGGTGTTGATCACTTTCTCCACCACAGTTCTTTGCCCACATTGATATAAAGAAAACAACGCGGAATAAGCGAATGACGTGTGTTCAAATCCCACCCCAAGACCAACTTTAAATGATTTCAAATGTTTTAAAAAAAATGCAATTAATGCCATTACAGCTAACAATAAATACGTAATCCTTTCTTTACTGAAAACTAGTTGAGATCACAGTGATGTGATGCCATTAAAATCAAAAGTGACAACCACGCATGCTTCCTCGGCTTGTTTTGATGATGATGATGATGATAGTTATGATTTTATTGATTTCAATATATTAAATTGTGATGCATGTTTTTACATATTTTTCAAGCTATGTATACTATAAGACCTAATTATGTTTTAATAAATATTTAAGTACTGTGAGTAAATTTTAAGAGACTCTTAATCTAAAAAATATATGAGCATTACACGCCTTGAAAGAAAAAAAATTAAATTCTGTTAAATTGATTCTTACTTGATCTGAAAAAATATTGATAACTTTTTGTGACCAATTAAATTCATCAACTTACGAGTTTATGGAAACGGTCGTTCTTATCACTCAATAAGGGCCAAAATGTCCAAGAGTGACTCAACCCTAGCCAGACACAGTAAACGACCAAGGAAATTACGATTAAAATCTCCAATCATCCAATACAAAATAATCAAAGCTAAGCCAATTGAAGAAAGCGTATATTCACATTTGCGGGCACGCGGCGGCCTGGCGCCAGCAATCGCCGTCTTCCTTAGGATGTCGCACTGATTGTCCTCGCTCTTATGGCTCTTATCCTGTTACGAAATATTCGAACGTCCGTCACATGCTCCTGTTTTATATATATTACGTTTCTAAATAAACTTAATGTAAAATATAAATATATAAGGTTCAGTTCTTTGACAAAAGAGGAGGTCTCAATTCTATTGCATTTTTTGTGTTTGTAACCTCATAACTTTTAACTGAATAAAACGATTTTGATGATTTTTTTTTTTATTTGAAAGCCAGTGCCTCCCGTGTGGTCCCGTTTTAATTTGGTTTAGTTGCAATTCGAAGGTGGTTCAGTTTTGCCCGTATTAGTGTCGGTAGTCAATAATACGTTCAGTAATGCAGTTGTCATATTTTAATTGTTTGTATTTCCGCCTTCTAAGTTTGCCAGTTATCAAATTCAAAATACACGAAATTGTTAGATAAACATTGACAAAAGTAGAAAAAAATGCATTGTAAAATTGTCAATTGGCTATCTGAGTATCGTGTTTCATCTATTTTTGTAAATCAGTGATTTAGAATTCGGAGAAACGTGAATCATACAAATATATAGTATATATGCTTCTGTGATAATAAATTAGATAAGAAGGGCTTCACGCAACAATAATATTTGGGACCTTGGTTTACAGTTGAATTTGGTATTTCAAGACACAGACGGAGAAGCAATTTGTATATGTGTTTCCGAATGTATATCATACATACCAAAAATATATCAAAGCGTATACTTATTTTTATAATGATTGCTATTTTTATAAAACTTAATGATATAGATAGAATACAGAATTCCTAAGTTATGCCGATACATATTTAAAGTATAGATTAAATAGACATCTAATATTATGTACAAAACATTAAATGATAATTAATCAAAAGAACATGGAAAAAATTCAATTTGACATGATCGTATCAAATAAACACGTTATTACATGCAATTACAAGCGATAAATGTAATTATAATCGTTATCATAGTATCCGTGGCTGTGATTACCTAAATGTTTGATAAATTTTATCGAAAACATGTAACACGAACTAAATTTCATTTGATTGAGTATCAAGTGAATGTACATGATATACCTACTAAAATATCATGTCTTTTATATAAATATCATTATTTATATTTGACAACGTGATTACAGATTTTTTTTTCAAGATTATGGATAACCTACCATTATTAAAAAAAAATTATAGTCGATGTTTAAAATACTAAGTGTTCTTTTCTGGATACATATTAGATCACATTTCCCAAATTACTCAGAAGATGAACTTTATGATACTTTAATATAACGTTGTAATAGTTAAATTCGATATCAAAAATCTATTTCATTACATACCTGCTGATACAATTAACAAAATCAATGAAAGATGAAGAGATTCGTATGATATTGACACCATATTTGTTGTGATAGATGCGCCTGTCCCTAAAGAGCTCTCCAGTACAGCACGCTACGAACAAACTGACCTCTTTACACCAATCTTAATGAGCGCAAGTGATTTGTCGCATAATACTTTATGTGTAAAGAAATCGAATGTCAGTGTTAGGACCGTAGGGGCAATCGAGCAAATCAACTGGTGACACTGCGTTGATAAAGCAATTGAGAGATTTGTCGATGACAGATCTCTGATATGACGCCCCGTTTATAATGTGTCATTTTTCAATTATCGTCGTTTTGGGGATTGTTTAAAGAATTTTAAGACGAGACACTCATAATCTTTACAATGTTTAGAATTTCGATTTTGGTTGGATTTTTTCGGATGTTTGCTAAAAATATCGATTAATGAGATATATGAAGACACTAGTTTTATTCACTTTAAAAATTCATGATAATGTGTTTTAAAGGTTTTACAAAATTTAATAGCTTAATATAGTATAATAAATAAGAAAAACAATGTTCAATACAACAATTTACCCGATACAACTAACAAAATAATGTGGTACCTAGTGCCTAAAACAGATTGGTCTATGAATTACTAGTCTTGTCATCTTTAGGTGTAGTCTTTTTATTGTAGACGAAAAAAAAAACCGTAACTGACTGATTCATATGTCCACAGGATTAACAGCTAGTGAAGCCCTGCGGAGTGGGTTATGTCAATCTCTATGGGGAGCATCCAGCACGCGGCCCGAGATGAGGTTGACCCCGCCACCTGTGAATAATGATGCTTATTCTAACAGAGGTATTGTGTTAATATTAAAATTTGACAGAACTTACACTTGATTAATAAACAAGTAAAGTTCTGTTTGGGGTGATGATGAAATAAATATTCACTGTTCGATTTTCTTTGTGGGCAAGTAGGTGATCAGCCGTCTGTGTCCTGCCAGACCAAGACATTTTTTTTTGTTCGTCCTCACCGGGAATCGAACCCAGGGTCCGCCTTTCTACACCCACGCGTTAACCACTAAGAAAGCGGTAAATTTTTTCTCGCGATCAAATTAAATTTTTGTTGTGGAAGACATAAATAAATGCATCAACTGATGGTTAAAGCTCAGTTGGCCAGATACACTCACATTTATTAGCAAAAAGTGTATGTTTGTTCTCCTCTGAATACTCAATATATTGTGGAATTTGTTTAGTTCTATTTCGTTGATCGATTTTCAGTAGAAATAACCTCATTTTCTTAGGAGCTTTAAATTACGTAATCATTTAAAGGTATTATTAAATTTTCTACTACTAAACTTTTATGTCTTTTTGAGTTTATTAGCACATTAATAATTTTCAATACTACCTGGGAGCTGTTATATAATCTAAACCGCGTTACATAAAAATATATTGATAAAATAAAGACAAGTCACTTTGTACTTGATAAAATGCATATTCAACGACAATCGGTGCAAGAAACGTAACCTTACTAGATTCCAGGTAGGGATTTCGTACATTTCATATTTCACAAATTCCAATAACATCAACCAAATCCCACGGCTTCAGATTTCTGACACTATCTTATCGGACGAAACTCTTATCGCCCGGCGAAATTACGTTTGTTTTATGACTCTGATTTGCTGTCGGCAGCGACAAAGCTTTATCAACCCATCGACAGTTTAAACGTTACGTGTTATGTAGCTTGTAATTCATGTATCCAACACAAATTTCGATATCGCTGATAAGGTACGGACGGCAGAATAAGTTTCGTTTATGGCGGGATAATGCGATCGTAAATGCGACGATATTACAGTCGCGTTTCGATAATAATTACTTGTTACGTCCATGTGAATATTATGAACATGGTTATTGATATTTTTTTCATGTGCATTAAAAATAGATTTGGGTTTTTCTGCTGGCTGTGCCTTGACCACGTCTCAAATCTTGAACGTTGTAAATCCGATTTGGACATGTGTACCCTTGTAAGCAAACATAAGTGTACAAGATAACGTTGTATGCCTGTTCGTAATGTATGGATTGACAGACTTCCCGGGAAATAGAAAAAGGTCTGTTGCTAGACTATTGTTAAATATATGTCGGGTGTTTAAATCAGATGATGTTTGATAAATGATATAAAGTATTGATTTTATATTTATGTGGTAACAATTTTCGATGCGTGATTAATGACGTTTTAAATTATCAACATTAGTTTATTTATCGCTTTATGGTTCTTGTATTAGGTGATAACTAAATATATTAATTTCTGTTAAAACATTTTTTGTGGTAAAACTACTCTTGCTTCAAAGCTAAAATTGTGAAGCAAGAGTGAATGAAAACGCATATAATTTGCACTTTCATTCACTTATAAATAGACAATAAAAAATAGACAATTCAAAACATGACGTATATTAATAATAGTAGTCTTTCAAATCGCCAAGAATGTTTTTATCTATTTATTTCGAATTAAATCGAGCACCTCACCGCACTATGACCTCACGCGACCAATACAATAATCATTGAGCAGAACTTAATTCAATAGTCATAGCGCAAAGTCACGCGAAGTTTAAACAAGAGGGCCAATACAGACATACTCAAACAAATGTGAATAATAGGACAAACAGGGGCAATGTCGTGACCACTGCGCAAATATTGACGGCTACGGACACCCTTTGATTGATCGAACGTTGTGCTTACCGTTCGTGTCAAATGTTTGGTTCCATTTGGCCTGGAATTGTTCTGTTCTTGCTCTCTCCAATTTAAGGAAACACGTTTGTGGTTACGGTGGAAACACCTATTCTGGAAAGTAGAGAACCTCGAAATCTGGATATAATTTTTAAATTAAAAGAAAAGATGGAAGTGGCTTTTTATAATAAAGAAAGTTAAGTCATGCGATCAGACAAGAATATTAAAACAACATTTTAGGTCAAGGGAAAACTCTCTGTTAATAAGTGTCTTAAATGTTTGCTAAAGATACAACAATCAAACATATAAAAAGAGCGCTTATAAGACTATCATTTACAACAGTCACGTGCATATTTGATTAAAACGTATGTAACCGTTAAATCCCAACTCATTAACAAAACCTCATTACGTGGGGTCATAACCACAAATCTAAGCGTACGTTGACTGACAATTATTAAAGCAGAATTTAATCTCAAAGATGCCGCCAGCATTTCGTCAATGTTTACAAACAACACACTTAGTATAGCACTGGAAAACTGCTCGTTGCGATTTTAAGCTCTATGTCAAGAACTTAAAGTTTAAGTTGATTGACGGTAAGTTTTCCATGTGACTGTTTAAATTGGTGAATGTCACACACATGAATCGTGCTATTGTTTCAGTAAATAATTCGTGGAAACATTTAAGGGGAAATCGGGACATTTAAGACGCCGCTGAGATAGTGTGTTGCAATGGAATGAATGAAATAACATGAATTTGATGTAAGAGAGCTTTGACTGATAAAGTAAAATAGAAGTCTCCGTCTTATATCCTACTAATATTATAAATACGAAAGTTTGTAAAGATGTGTGTGCGTTTGTTGCTCTTTCACGCAAAAACTACTGAACCGATTGCAATGAAATTTGGTACGTAGACAGCTGGACAACTGGAATAACATATAGAAAACTTTTTATCCCGATATTCCTACGTGATATAGTGCATAAATTAAATTATTTAAAGTGATTGTCGAATGTAGATTATCCTATAAATCTTTATTCAAATACGAATACAAATTAAGAATTGTTCTCTCATTTTGTTACATCAAATCTAGTCAGAACTTTCAGCGAGGTTGAAGCATTTTCTTAATTTTTAACCCTGAAGCGAAACGAGAGGGATGGCATGAGTTTACCGTATCTGCAAGTATATCTGTGTATCCGTCTGTGGTATCATGGCTCCCAAACGGATGATCCGATTTCCGTTTAGTTTTTTGTCATAGATTAAACCAGAGTGATCTTGCCATGTTTCATTCAAATCTTCATTCATTCAATCGTTGAAATCATTAGATCTTTTCTGAATCTAACTTTCTTATATTCGATCGATTCAAAATTTAGTATTGCATTACTTTAATGATATATAAAGGATTTTTAATTAAAATTTTAATCTGATAAACTTGTCAGAACATTTTTCACACCATTTTAACAATTGAATGTTTGCCCTCCAGCAATTGTAAATTGAAACGTTTTATGTTATCAATTCGCAGCGTTATCAACCATAAACCTCTCTCAAACGATTTAAGGATTCGTTTCTGTTATCACTCGTGACGTAGCGATACCAAAAGTTTAGGCGTGGTTACCTACTTAGTGCGCCTGTGATCTCGCCGCTTAAGACCTGATTTATCAGCTATCGAGAGCTGACTGACAATGAAAAGTTAAGGCGGATGTGACGAAATGTTATGATACTGTCAACTAATATATAGATAAACGGGAAAATTGCGGGGAATTTGTAAAGTTATGGGTTTAGTTTTGATACTGAGTTAGACTTGTTACTTCATAGTTTGATATGATGATCATAAAGATTATAGAGGATTCTGTTTGTATCAAATACATTCTTAAAAACTGTTAAAAACCATTAATGATCGCAGGTCACAGCGCATATAGTTACCTATATAAATTAGACACAGCAAAAAGGCATAAATTTGTCTTTAAATTATTTCAAATTGATACATATAAATGAAATCTATAACTATATTTTTCATAAATATAACCTAACTAACCAAATAGTCCGAACTAGAACAAATTTAATGGACTCTCAAACAATCAAAAAAAATCATTAAAATCGGTTAACCACCTTAAAAAATTTTGAATTTGCAAGGCCAAAAAAATACATTACACTGAAAGGACTGATGAGATTTAAGTCGGTTATTTTGAAGTCGGTTAAAAGGAGCTTGCATAAACATTATTTTCGTCAAGTAATGCGCCTACCTCTCAAATCAAAAGGAAGAATTCAATCACAATATAAAACGTCACAAATGATATGTTCATTAAGATATAACTCATTCGATAATCGATAGAAGTGACTGCTAATCGTGAGGACCTTCAAAACAACTCTGATTAATCCAGCCGGCCGGATTACGAGAAATCCAACATGATTAAACTTGCTTTATGATAATTTTTTATGATTTTTTTAGGGTTCCTCAACTAGAACAAAGCGAGACCGTAATAATACGATTTCGCTGTCCGTGTCTCTGTATTTCTGTCCGTCTGTTTGTCACTGGTATGTGTTTCATGAACCGTGATAGGATACAGTTGATTTTTTAGAAACAATCCATTTCTGTGGCCGCTATAACGAATAATAAATATCGAGGTTAAGCCATTGTTGGCCTGGTCGTAAAATGGATGGGTGATCGAATTTTTATGCAATTTCTCTGTAGCTAGTTGTACGGAACTCTTTATGTCACGTGTCCGACAAGCACTTTACCGATTATTTGTATTTATTGTTTGTTTCGATTATTTAAAAGTTATTTATTATATACAAACATAAATAATGCTAAATTATTATTCGAGCTACGAATTCACTTTATTATAAATATCAAGATATTTATACTTCAATGAATTTCCATTAAAATTGAAATTTCGCAAACTAGTACTTAACCTTTCCGTACATACATAATTTATAAAATAAAAAGGTCTTATTTCTAGAAAAGATAAAAAAAACTTATGAAAAATCTGCCTAATATACGGTTTCTTATTCTAACTTATTTACTAATAATATTTTTGATTTTTTACTGTGGGAGTCGAGCACGCTTCGGCACGAATTGGGCCAGCTCGCACCGGGGAAGTACCACACCCCCACAGA
>NC_052102.1:9310498-9317681 GCF_012273895.1 Zerene cesonia | reverse complement strand
TAAAGGCCTCCTTAGATTTTTATAATTATTGAACTTTTATAATTTCAACTGCGCAATTCAATTGAAAAGTAATTAATTATTTCATTGATAACATATGTTACTGTACAAATGACTAAACACATAAACGACTTGATTAAAAAACCCTTTTAGCCCGATAAAATGATACACACACACGCCATTGCGACACACACATTCAGGATTAACGCACACATGTAAATTCGGACATTTACGATCAAAGATTTCACTAATCCATGCCGATAAGTGGGTTTAAAACGTTATTACGATTGATAACGGCTATCGAACGCGAATGATAACATTTGATTTATACCATTCGTACGGTGGGCAGAAATGAATAGTTTCAAATGTGTGGCAGATATGTGGCCAGGGAACAACTTGAGTGCATGCGGGTATTGGAATATATCAACGGAATTTGGTATCTTGTACCCTAACAATAGAGGTTAGTGGAAGTGACTGTTAAAATGGACGCGCGTCTGTCATAGACAAACCCAAAATGTTGCGTAGTATCTATTGTATATAATACGCATTTTTTTAAGTCATCGTCAGAAATGGAGCTGGTGGGTCGCCTGATGGTAAGCGCTACCACCGCCCATGAACATTTGAAGAGGTGTAAGGTCGGTTACAGACCTTACACCTCTACAAATGGATTGCTGCCTTCAAATTAGAAAGGGATTAAGAAAGGGTTGACGAGAGGAATAAAGGAAACGACTGGGAAAGGTAAGGGAAAAGGATTTGGCCTTTATTGCACGCATAAATAATGTAACCTGTATCTCGACTTAATTATTCTTCTATAATTTCTGACCATTATTTAGTTTGTTATCCCAAATAAAGATATAAATAAATAATACATCACCGTATGATTGTATACTTAGATTACAATCTCAATTTATGCCGCGTGATTGTAAGCTGTCGAATAATTATGATTGGTAACATACTGCTTACAATTTAACACATTAAATTTCGGTATATTACATCTATCGATGTTAAATTGGCGTTTTATGAGATGATAATTATGTGTGCTATTTGGTTGAATTAATTTAAAAACTGTACAGACATAGAAGCCCCGAAACATGGTTGCGACTCGCAAGTGACGGACGTTTGGGAAACATTCTCAGCATTATACGTACATTTGCTTTTTAGTATTATGTATTATTTATTATGTAATGCATTCAATTGCGAGCAAATACGGATCACGATTTTTCGAATGGATTTCCCGAGCTTATAATTAGTAACAGGATAAGAAACAATTGGACCGACCGAAATGCATATATTATTTTATTTTTTCATTAAAGGTTAACACGTAATTCTTAATTCAGCCTTGCTCCAATTACGTCTTTAATAATATGTAAATAATTTACTTATAAAAAAATACTTATTTTATCTATTTGGCCGTTGCTAATTGGAAAAGTATTTAAAATTGCGAAGTGAAAAAATTATTTAATTGTATATATATAATTATTAATGAAAAACTGATCCATTATAAATTGGATTCGCGATACTAACAACAAATACTATAAATACAAAGGTTCAGAGCAACTGCAAAAAAATTGGACACCCATCCAATTTAAACCGGTGTCAACTGTTGCTTAACCGCTATTTTCTTATTTCATGTTTTATAGCGGCAACAGAAATAGCTACATCATCTCTGAAAATTCTGTCTATTTCAAAAAGTGTCTAACTATGACGATTCTTGAAATAAACCCGGCGGAAAAGACGGACAGCGCAGTCTTAGTAATGACCTTTGAATATAGAATAAATAATTAAACCTATATATATTTGATACACTATTTTAGAGATAAAAAATTTGAAGTCACGGAAGATGTCTCTAAAGAAACACATTAATGAGTGATAAGTTCTTAGGTAAAACAAACAATGTAAATTATAAATTAAAATCAACTCTAAAAAACGAAAACTTTATGTTAACGCAATTAAACAAATGAAAATCACATAAATACGTTTTTTTATTGAAGCACTAAGCTGCGTTATCAACGCGCCGCTTCAATGCGCAAATGACATAAAAGTCAGGAGATTAATATTTTTTACTCTTCGCTAACGTCGCTCACATTTCTTTAATAAATCAAAACTATTGCGTCGTATTTCGTATCTATTGATCGACAATTAGAAGAGCCATTGTAAGTAGGCAAACAAGCTCCACTAAAATTGAATTAAAACATAAAATATCGAAACTCCCCATATTCCAAATAAAATAAATTACTCTTGGCCAGAGGAAGAAAAAATGTGTTTGTACTTATACACTAGCCTGTTTTTTTTTTCCAAATATATTATCAAATCTAAAGACTTTGGCGAGCGGGTAGCTCATACCCCCAGCAACAGTTTATTAAAACTATAATTAGTCACGCTCCCCATATCATTGGGATCATTATTAAACATTTTATTACAACCTCTAATCCTGATTAACGATTTCACCGTGACTTCGCATCACTTTTATGACGCTTATAAGCTGTACGATATGAGTGAGCTACAAGTTTTAATCGAATCAATTGCAAAAGAATGTGAGAAATCAATTGCAAAAGAAGAAAATATAAACATAAGGATCTATGTATGTTTCAATAATGTAGGTTCCAGTACTGTGTAACCATTTTGATAAACACATAATAGAAAAATAATTGGCAGAAATTTTTAGTATATTTATAAAAGACGAACAAAAAATAAAGTCTGTTCGACTTTTAAAAAATCAGGAAAAAGTGGATTATGGCGCCTTTTGTGTAAAATATTAATTACTTATTACTTTGTAAAAGGTTTACTTTTTATTTTTGTACAATGATGCACTATAAATAAAGAAATAAATTATTTTTTGGTTTTTTTACGTAAAAAAAATCCAATACATATATCTTTAATTCATTAGAAGCTCACGAAACACCAATCTGGATGCAATGGATAACACCACACCTTACAATTAAAATTGC
This sequence comes from Zerene cesonia, assembly GCF_012273895.1. NCBI lineage: Eukaryota > Metazoa > Arthropoda > Insecta > Lepidoptera > Pieridae > Zerene > Zerene cesonia. The sequence goes on along the minus strand of NC_052102.1, from coordinate 9,314,736 downwards.
ATTAAGACCGCAAATAACGACCGTTAATGACGCTAATGCACTATTTGAATAGCAAAAAAGGTTCGCAATATAATTAGCACGAGGTAACAAATTCGCCAGTATTTCAAGTAGTTTTACAATTACAAATATTCATAGATGTAGAGATAGTATCAATGAAGCAATCATCCGTCGACAGTGGAAAATCACAAGTCATTTTATATCACTTTAGTTAACACTGACGTGTCACGATGATGCTGATGAAAATACTAAAACAAATAAAGAAACATTTTGTAAAACGATTAACGGATATATAAAAATCTTCAATCTCTTTTACGTTTGATTGTTCTAAGCAAATAAAGCAACACAATATTCAATAACAATTTAACAATGCTTACATTTCGAAATCCATAATCAAACCTTCAAATAACGCAAATTATCTTATTACAAAGAGCACAATAGAGCACAATAATGTCAGTGTTTAAATTTCACCCCATTACCCTGAATGGGGTTGCATTCTATATTTCGCAAAGCCATGAATTCGAGCATACCGTCGAGGCGGAACAATGAATCCAAATAACCATTAATATGTAATAAATACTATGGGGCAATAAAACCGTGTCGTGGGGGACAAACAAACAAGTGTACAGAGGCAACCCCTAAACACCGCGCATTGTTCGTGAAGGCCCAGCCGTGAAATGACCGAGGGCTTGCGAACGCTCCCGATCGCTGCCGATTGGTTCCACTCCGAATGCCAACAGCTGCTGCGTTTCAGATATAGGGGTTTCTCTTCATTAGTGTAACTTGTCTCATCTCTAGATGGATGTTTGTTTTGGACAGCGTGAGTTTGCGCTGATGGTTTCTTGATGATCTATAGATTATTTATAGGCGAAAGCTAATCGGCTTTTTCGTGTAATGAATGAAATATAATTTGAAATGTTTATAAATATGACATAAACTTGTAAATAAAAAATAATTTTATATGAGTAACTGTTAGTACGTAATAAATTTTGCAAACATAAAGCAATCTATAATACCAAAAAACAACGTTTTTAGATCGTTCAATACAGTTAGTACAACAAAATAATTTGAAACACGTATCTAATTGAATTATAAGCACAGCAATAGTTACACGTCACAGACATAATAATAAGAAGCATAAATAACGCTGGAATCGCCAAACTAAACTAAGCGAAAAACGGAGCAACGCGCCCGCGGATTAGTGAATTGTAAAAAAAGATTGGGGTCTCTCCGACCCGACGTGTTAATTACTAGGGTTGGACGAGGGGTAACAGATGAAAGTCAATTTGCTGCTACGACATGATACGGCCCATTTCATTGACGACAAGTGTGGCACCTGTGCATTTTCACTGGCCCAGGGGTACCCTTTGTGATCTTTAAACAAACAATTCTATTGCGATAGCCTTTTGCGTGCAATTCTAAATTGGCGAGTTCGTTTTCATTTTTGTCAATGTTTTATTGGAATCCCTTTCATAGGGATAGTATTTGGTGCACTTTGTTGTTTTTGTATGTGGCCACGTGATCGCTGGTTGTTTAATATGTGATTAAGTTATGTTTATGTTCCATGAAGTTACATAATAGATAAGAGCTCATGTAGGATCTAACATAAAATTTCATTAACAAAATATGACTGTTAGTTTAGACATTATTTTTGAATTTACACGTTTAGTGCCATACTTACGTGTAATATTAAATGTAGTGATGGTGTATTTTAATTTTTTTTAATCTAACTAAGAAATTTATATATTCACTTCTGAATTTTTCACCATAGAAGGGAATATAGCACAATCTTATGTTACAGATGAAATCAAATTCGGAATCAATCGTCTAGTCGGAGAGAGAACTGACGAAGAAGACAGCGAATCACACAACAACGAAACCAGAACTGAAGACATCTCCCCCACTTCCCAATGTGGGAGCCCTTGCTGGGCGCCGTCCCCCCAATCCCCGCGATCTGTGCGATCGACGTCACCAGAACTAGAAGTTGACTCCCCCCCATCATCACCGCGACGACCACCAGATTCCTCCCCACCACTGAAGCGATCAGAGGCTTTTTCCGTCAGCGCTCTACTAAGGCCAGATGCACCAAGAACACAACCACACAGACCGTTCTTATACCCACCGTTACCATTCGCGGAGTTCTTGCGGGACGCAGGCAGTCTCGGTCTACCAGGATGGGGGGGCTACAGCAATCTTTACCTACATGCCGTGCAAGCAGCAGGGCCAGAATTGTTGCGACTGCGAGCAGCTGTACTGGGGAATCCCAGTCCGCTCTCTCGGCCATTGCCTATTGGGGATGTGTATTCTTGTGTGAAGTGTGAGAAGATGTTCAGCACGCCACATGGGTTGGAGGTGCACGCGAGAAGATCGCACAATGGAAAGCGGCCGTTCGCTTGTGAACTCTGTAGCAAGACTTTTGGACATGAAATTAGTCTTAGTCAGCATAGGTTGGTATAAATTTATAATACCCTAGCTGGTACCCGCAGCTTTTAAAAATTGTTGGTCAAAACATTTCATAGTACAAAATCCTTTCTTAGGGGGATGCCTGCAACATAGTTGCTATCTGTATGACAAATTTCTGCCCGATCCGTCCAGCAGTTTGGACCTTTACGTTTTACAATATATTAAGATTATAAACACTACAATAAATCATGATGATTTATCTTTTCAATTATATACTGTTTTTTAAATCCTTTTTTGATTTTGAATGAACATTATCAATTTTGAAAAAAAAGATTAAAGTTATTTATAAATTAAATATGTACATACGTTTCTTACGATATACTTAAAATATATAATATCACTAGCTGCGCCCCGCGGTTTCACCCGCGTAAGTCCGTATCCCGTAGGAATATCGGGATAAAAAATAGATGTTGGCCGATTCTCAGACCTACCCAATATGCTTACCAAATTTCAGAGGAATCGGTCAAGCCGTTTCGGAGGAGTATGGCAACGAAAACTGTGACACGAGAATTTTATATATATAGATAGATATTAAAATTAGTATAATTTGTACTTGCTTATTTCTTTAACGCAATATAAAACAAAATAAAAAAAAAGGAAAACTACAATATCTTTGGCATTTGCCAGGGCTGTGCACAGTGTTGAAAAAGTCTTCGAATGCAAGCAGTGCGGGAAGACCTTCAAGAGGTCAAGCACCCTCTCAACCCACCTCCTCATACACTCCGACACCAGGCCTTACCCCTGCCAGTACTGCGGCAAGAGGTTCCACCAGAAATCTGATATGAAGAAGCATACATATATACATACCGGTAAGTTCTCTTGGATTCTTATGATTTTTAGTTCTGAACATCGTAATACAATATTTCAGAAAAAAACCTTTTGTGCATTGTATGGAAAATATTCCAGCTGGAAAAAAATTACGTACTCATCTCAATGACGTAATTTATCTCACAGATAAACAATAAGGATGAAAGATTAAACTATTAAATATAAAAACTAAACAATTCCGTCATTAATAATAAAAAGCTAAAGTTAGTATGTTTCTTTGAAGGCGCTTTTCTTTGAAACTACCGATCCGATTTGAAAAATTATTTCAGCGTTCGATAGCCCATTTATAGAAGAAGGCTATAGGCAAACACAACATGACGTACGACGTAGATAAAACACGCTGAGCACAGCTAATATAACATTTAAACAAAATCTTTCAATCCAATTCATAAATCATAATTACACCTAACATAAACATACGTAACACTCCACAAAGGCCGGAGAGGACATAAAATACACCAATTACTCAACATATTACGCAAATAGCACCACAATAATTCAGAACAAACTCCTTTAAGAGGTCCATTTACAATATAATTCTCGGAGACTCTGTCAAAACATCTTAAGCTCCCCCACGTAATTAATGTGCATTATCACCTAAGATGAGGGGTGTTTTATAATTGTGGACGGGGTGAGACAAGACGCTTTGCGGTTATGTACTAGAATACACACTGCTTTGATGACGTTTAATTTGTATGGTACATTGTGGTAGTAGCGTTATGGTAAATGGCATGGAATTAAAGGCGGAATTGAGGCTATAATTATATCCAGGTGTGGTCTATTGCTAAAAGGACAAAACATCATATATATAATATATATAAAAAAATAAAAAACACAGAAAAAGTATTAGGTGAATGCTTAATGCGTCACGAATGCTATATACCTAGTCTTGCCATAAATATTGTAATAAAGAAAAAAGAAAATTGTTAACTGCAAATAACATTTATTAC
>NC_052102.1:9284914-9309498 GCF_012273895.1 Zerene cesonia | reverse complement strand
AAAATGACAGATTCGAAATTCAAATATAATATTTTTTTATAATTAAGTGTAACAGTATTTATGGCCAGACTAAGTATACGAGTATATATTTCAATATGGAAATGAAGCGTTGAATAATCAATTTTATATTATTATTTACTTTTTTGTTATTGAATATATTATGATTTCAGTTTAAAGTTGAACACTATCCTCATTCAATTAAACTACCACTACTATACATACAATTTGGCTCCTGAGACACAATGTTAAACTAGTTCAGGAGCCTAAGGATTCATTTAACAGCACATGTAACGTTTTTATGCAAATAAAGATACTACCTATTTATTTATAATTTTTAACAGACTTCAAAAAAGGAGTAGGTTTTCACTTTGACTGATATTTGTTGTCTTAGTTACCTCATAAATTTAATTTATTTGATATCTGGTGCCTACTATATGGCCCCATAAATATGGCCTGGTTTGACAATTTGAAGATCAGATTTTTTTAAACATAGTTATTGTACAATACTTTTTGGTAGTTATGTTATTAGTCTCGAAGAAACTTTGCCATTAATATATTTACTTTACCAGCATCCATACCGAGACACTTCAAACAAAAAGTTAAAGTGCTTTACATCTTGTCATATTACGGTCTTCGTTGAGATTGTTCATGAATATAAAATTATGTGGTTGGGTCACACACCCACCAGTATGGTTCGCAGTCTTGTACATTATATCTAAACCTCAAGGTACATTTATGGTTTTATTTCTCGTCATAGTTTCAGGCGTATGTCGAAAGAATACATTCAAAATTACTCGTAGGTTTTTTATTTGGGAACGATAAAGTCGTTATTATTAACTCTCCTTATTATATTTTTTTATGATATTTTGTTAGAAGATGTATTTGTAAATACTTAAGTTTACTGGAATACTATGAACAGACGTTTCACGATTATCTCGATACGTATGTCATATGCCTCTTCCTGAATAGGTATCAGTTTCTTATAAATTTATTTTTTAGATACCAATACCAAAAAAAAAGAGCTGGCGTTGCACCTGGTGCCAGGCGATCTTAACCACCTTTAAGCATCACAATGCTAAAAGCATTGCGGTTTATATTCCGGCCTTGGACTTATAGGTTCTTTCCTTGAAGGAGTCCATATCGAGACAGATGGAAATACTGATGCACGCTGTCCATCTTACAATGATTCTTTGTTAACAATATCTTCAGTAATTATTTTATAATACCTACATCTACTACTTGTTACTTAACATACATATTAAATATGCCCATATCCTTTTTTCTTCTCGCCAATTCTTTCTTAATCCCTTCCCAATTTAAAGTCGGCAATCCATTTGTAGAGGCGTATGGTCTGTAATCGACTTTACGCCTCTACAAATGTTTATGGGCGGTGGTAGCGTTTACCATCAGGCGTCCCACCAGCTCCATTGCCGACTGTGACATAAAAAAATATGTATATATAATAGGACTAGCTAGTCAGGTAGTCATTTATCGTATTTGAAATAATATAAAAAAATCATCTTTTAACTTGGATTTTCAAACTACACATGGTGTGTAAATTTGATTGAAAACAGAGGTGGTAGTTATCCCGCCTCGTGATCAAAATTTTTTCTATTCTTTCAAAATATCTCATTTATAAAGCATGTCAATGCTATAAAACTAAAAATTAAATTTAACAGAGGAGTAGGTTAGGAATCGGAGTCGAACGTGACGCGTAATTTATATTTATTAAGAAAATCAAAATGACAAATCGTTATTAAAAGCCTTGCAATCCTTCGTCACCTATAAACTACAGGGATATGTTTGATGCGAATTTACCTACCGTGAAGCCTTGGGATGTATTATTCAACTGATGTTCCCCTGTTTCCTCTATAATGGCATCCACTGTTGGAGGGCGATGTAACATAGACAATATAACTGTTGAGGACATAGTTGGATAACACCAATTTGTTCTTGGATAAATTGTAATTTTAATAAACAAAAACCCGTCTGTATTATGTCGCTGTAAGATGGTAAAAACTGTTAGGTTATAATCTAACATGCTCGTATAATCTGTCGTAATATAGTGATCGGTCCTTGCGATTTAAAGAATTGTTTTTCATTAGACTATAATGCCTATTACATTTATGCTAGCGGCCCAACTTCGTCCATGGTAAATAGGCTATATAGCCTATAGCCTTCAATAAATATGCTATCTAACACTGAAAGAATTTTTCAAATCGGACCAATAGTTCCTGAGATTAGTTATTTATAATATTAGTATCGATATATTGGAGCTATGTCCAAATGTTCGTTTCCTAAATGGCCATCAGATGCAGAATAAAAGTAGACGGTGCCGTATGTCGGTGTTAAAATAAACCGAACCTAATCTAACGCATCATATCAAATGTACACAAATTACCTGTTTCACACCAATAGATTATAATCTTCCAATAAATAATGCACTGAAATCTAAACAGTAAGAAGTAGGGATCACAATTTTTCGACAGTACCCAATCTAGATAATTTATCTCGCCAGATTGTAATCTGACGGTATTTACAATTTTACGGTGACATACATACACGTAAAGTTATGTTATACATGTCACTGTAAAATTGTAAAAAAGAAACGAAGAAATACCTTTAGGTAAATAAGAGGAATACGTATGTCTTTCACAAACTTTACATAAAGATTCAACAGTTTTAAAAGCAAATTGAACAAAACCTGAAAACGTTACTGTATCATTAATAACAGATGTACTGATAACGCTCATACAATAACACTACATAACCGTCCGTATCGATTTTCGTTTCAACGAGTTTATTGGTACAGATTTCGATTCCGTCCCACAGTATATGGAGTGATATATAACAACTCCATCTTTGAAAGTACATACTAGAGCTCAGTTCATTTAAGATTAGGGTGGTTCGTGATTCTGACGCATAGATTCACCGTTTTATGGCGCCCCGGGAGTGCGAGAAGGATGGAGTATAACACAATAGCAGACGATAGGGACAGACGTTTTGGGGTTAGTGCATTTATGTACAGACTTTAAAACTGCTCGTCTATTCTTTTATATTGAATGAACAAACAAAATATAATAACTATATTATCGTGTTTTGAATGAAAGGACGTTTATAGTAGTTTATGTTGTTTTAGAATTAAAAAAACCATTTATTCACTTATCATCTAAAAAATTATTGTAAAGGAATATCACAGTACTCGCGAGCAGATCTACAATTTCTTCTTAAGAACATCATATTTGACCGTTTAATTTTAGCAAATATACATCAATAAAATACCATAATAGCAAAATTACATGCTACCCAAATTGCATTATACATGTCTTAATACGATATACAAACAGACAGAACGGTACCTGATCCCCCCCGTACATTACTTACAATATTACCCTGGCATAGTTGTGAACCGTGTTTTAATCAGTGTCCCAACTTCTTGATTAATGCGCCCCTAACAATTTATCGTGAAAATTTTATAATTGCGTGCTAAATTAAGTGGAAGATTAGTCACTGTCGAGATGAAACCGCGAGCTGCGATCTGTCACCCGATGTAATTTTATTGAGTTTCAAGTTTGTTCATCAATGAAATGTTTAATGCTTAACCTGTCTGGCCGCTTTGTGGTTTTGACGTGCGTTGACGTTGGTGCCGTGAATGGTTTACGGTTTTTTTATATTTGAAATCGTTTGACGCACTAGAGCAGACGATTATCTCGTGTCTGTTTTTCTTTTCCCTTGTTATAGATGGCAAAGTTATAAGAGACACGGAACCAAATATTTGGACATAAAATTAAACGCAGACCTAGCTATAATTTATACCATATTAGTCTAGACTTTGAAGACCAAGTTTTCAGCAAAAGATACATATATGTCGAGAAGTCACTGTCTTAAATTTCTAATATGTGTTACAAATCTATAGAATCAAACCCTAAATAAATATAAAAGTAAATAATAATTTACCTTAAATATATATTCATTTGTGCGTGAAATACACGTCCAGTGTACATTTGAAATGCAGTCGACGTTTAAGAACCTCTCACAAAAATAGATACCAGTCGGGGGGTGAGAACGGTGTATAAAAATTCAAAATTAAAGTGCTTGAATAATCGTCTGACGGTCGGATCATGAATGTTTGATTGCCCGAATGCTGTTACGGCAATTTTTTAAAACTCTTCCTTCTCTTAATTAGTCAGGGGATAAACAAGAGGCACATTAGCTCTCTGTATAATTACGAAGCGGGAATATTTCAAGCGTCTTGCTTTTATTTTCTATTTGCCGCGGCTTGCGGTGGAAATTTAAAAGCATTTGCAAATTGGTTCCACTGTTATGTGATTAGGCATTTTATTTAGAAATCTGATTATTGATACATTTTAGGGTTTATGGTAGAGATAAACTGGTAAATGTAACACAGAATTGTGTATTTTTCATAAAATTTCATGATTAATTATTAATAAATGAAAATGAATGTAAATAATAATGATTACCAGCTTTATGCTTATGACGTTGAAAATATTATCGACTGACGAATCCGTTATCCTATACTAATTCTACGAATAAAAGGTCACAAGTTTACGTGCCAGCTAACACAAAGTTTTATAAAACCGAAAGGCATTTTATATCAGCAAATTTCCATTGAAGAAAGATTGTAAGGAACAAAATTAAGAATATAAAACACTTCATAATTGCGATTCTCGAGCCAAACGTTCACAACTTTTATCTTACAGGCCCACTGATTACTTTTTAAAACCTTCTCGGAAATAAAACGGCATCATTGTTTTAAATTTTCTTTTAATTGGTAGTTCGATTGTTGGGGATCCCTGAGAAATTTTATTCAGAAACCTTATTAAAAATCCTTTGTAAGATGCGAAAATTTAAGAAAATCAAAGTGACAATTATAGGGGGACTAATAAAATTGATATAAATATTAAATGTGAACGAGCAAACCCAAAACAACAAAACAAAAACATTTAAGTTAGAATCTTACATGTATTTTGTATCAACGATAAACCAGTGAAACTAAAAATAAATCATAACAATATCGATATTCCAAAAGTAAAGACAGAAGAAAATGCGACACAAACAATTCTAAAACTAACCGTCCAATCTCTCAAAACCAATTCGTCGTACAAGATTCTAGTCTTAAAGTATTCTGTCCACACAACCTTAGGGGTGGAAATCTAAGCGCGCCATAAGGAAGGGAGGGGGAGGTCAAGGGGAGGGTGGGAGAGTGAATCAAGGAGTGCTACGTGCTCCGAGTTTAATTAAGGACTGAGGACGTAAGATACTTCGATTTTAGTGGCGTTTTCTTTTAATTCTTTCAACGCAATGTCGGAGTGTTTGTAAGCTGGTTATAAAGAGATGGTTATGTGATTTGATCGTGCGTTATTTCGCTCATACTGAATACTAGCTGTAACTCGCGGCGTCACTCGTATGATACCCGGTAAAAAGTCTATGAGCTAATCCAGACTATAATCTATCTCTGTACCAAATTTCATACAGATATGATAAGCTGTTGCCGCGTGAAAGAGTAACAAACATTCATACATCCGTCCATACTTTAAAAAATCCACGTTTATAATATTATTAGGATAAAGTAAAGGATTAGGTTTTTACTACAAAATGTTCATGAAAGTTTGCAGTGTAGCGTAATTAAACTTATATATCCAGAAGTTATAATTTGTCTCAATGTTATTAGTTCATATAAAGTACATACCATTGACTAGAGTTAGAGATGATGAATATTATGTATGTCATAAAAGTCAAATAACGGTATTCTTAAAATATATCTTGTGCATTTTGTATACATTGGAATTTTCTATATTATTAGCCGACCCGGCAAATGCTGTGTGGCTCTGTGACTCTTATCGTTCAGGAATATGAAAAATAGATGTTGGGCGATTTTCAGGCCTACCCGATGTGCACACAAAATTTCATTTGAATCGTTCCAGCCGTTTAGGAAGAGTATGGTAACTAACAATTTGATACGAGAATTTTATATATATATAGATTATTTAAAACGTAAGCAGATATTGGAGAAGAATACGATGACGTATCGTTATTCGAATTATAAATTTCAAAACAAAACAGAACGTTGAGTAGAGGCTGTCAGATTTATTTCCAGAATTTTCGTCGCGCGTAACTCGATATCCACGACTCAAGGGATGATAAGAGAAATCTCTTCGTGATTTTTTCACACGCGAAAAAATGTCACTTGAATTTGTACATCGCACTTTCCCATACAGCATTAGGAGCTCCCGAGAGAGATGGATAATTAAATTAATGTCCTCAGCCCTCTTTTGGCCCCGCGTTTCGAGCCAGTAATATGACACCTGCATCGTTTCCACTCGACGCTGATGATTTCTTTGTTGTTTGCTAGTTTCTTGGCAGTACATTCGGCAAGAAAAATTGCACCTAGCGCATATTTAGGGTTACCTACCTAGTTTTTTGCAAAATGAGACACAAACGTTTTTATCAACTCGTGACTATGGGATACTCGATACTAAAGGTATATTTGTTAAAAAAAAAGAGAGATTAAGACTTGACTGGAGTCCTGTTCTGACTTACAAATAGCAGGCCTGCATCCTGTTTTTTGACCTTATACTTTTCCAGTTCATAGGCGGTTGCGATCTCTTACCAATATAGAGTTACATAACAAAATCTCAATAAAGAAATAGCATAATTTGCTATTAGATGTCACAAAATATAAATGTTTGGATATCCATCTTCACTCTTCTACAAACTAAACTCACAGCGTAAAACCAACAAAACCCAATCTCTAATCAATTAAAGCATGACAATTCCATCAAGTGATCAGGCCATTTTCTGATTTTTTTACCGCAACCACTCCTCCGTAACGAGCTATGAAACTCGAACCGCGTGGCATCGCACGCGGCATCTAATTCAATAAACACATTATCACGATTAGCTACTGAGACCCCCCGCTGAGTCTAAAACGACCCCGGAGGGCCCAGCGCTGCTCCCTGAGGTACGCCTGATTCCGACTGATTTGCCCGTATTAATATATCTCATTCAAATGACCCTGTGTCCGTTCATTTCTGTACACATGAAAAATGTGTTTCAAAATTGGAACGAACACTATACTGTTATAGCAGTAATTAACATTGAAGACTTGATAGAAAGCGAGAACTTTATTTAACTGTTCCCCCAAATTGATAGAGTACCAAATGTAACATGACAAATTCGTTTTGTGAATTTAATTAACAGCTACTATCACCCGTATCGAATAATTATTTCTTTCAGACTAATCACAAATCATACCATCGATTACCTTTAAAATGTCACATTTATATCAAAAACAATCTTAGAGCAAAAATATCAATGAATCGTATTCCAAAAAAAGCACGCATCGTTTTAAATCATATCGCAAACAAACGCATCCTTTTTAAACAAAGTTGAATTAATTGAACAGTCATTCATAAAACAAAGTTATTATCAAACTTCCGATTCTATTTAAAAACGGCTCCTACTGCATTGTATAAACACACGTATAATGAATCATAATGAGTATCAATTATTATGACCTTATAATACTAATGCTGCTTTTAAAAATAATGTAAAGCTTAATGAAACAAATGAAATTGGCAGAGTTTTAGTCATAGTTGACAGATTCTATATAAAGACGAACTGACTTATGAATGTAATGTTTTCGGACATAATTTTTTTCGCTGAAATGTATATGTTTTTAATAAAGGTAAAGAAAAACAATACTTGCATTTGAGCTATTCATTCAGACGTTGATATTTTTTTAATTTTTAGTCATTAAAACAACAAAAACGCCTTATTTAAAAACTCATTACTCATCTGTTTTAAAAAGTAACAATTATAGAGCCACGTCATCATCATGTTAGTAGTCTTCTATCCTTTATTCTCACTCAGTAAGGTTCAAAGTACAAATGCTATGAAACTATGAAGGGTGACCTTTAATTTTTTATATTAAGATCTAAATTGGGATTCATTTAAAACTGGTAGCAATGCATTCTAGGTCACGTGCATAGCGCGTGTCATACACCGGTACTGTGTGATTATTTAAACAATAAATTTAATTTTAATCCGATACTGACGTTTTATTGAAATGCACTATTATTACGCCATCTGGCGAAAATGATTGCGTTCTCTGTTAAATCTTTAAATACAGTTCAATAATGTGTTTCGTCGTCAGCTTCCCTTATAAAATTACAATATATATTATATTGAAACAACACTTTGGTCTATTATTAAGATACATTGGATTCATGCGTGTTTTATATATTTAATACAATTTTATTTGTTATTTATTTTATCTTATTGATTTAGTAGCGTCTGAAACATTATTAAGTTAAGATATTGTGATATATTAGGTTTCTCTGTCAACACATCTGTCAATTTTGAATTGTGTATAAAACAAAGTAACTTTTTTAAATAAACTCCATGCTGGTTTTAAAAATAAACCTCACATTCGATAATCAAATTGTTCGTGTTTTGATTGGCCAGTGCGCTCCGCGCGCTTTTCAAGTGTTATGATTCGTCGATGTTACAATGGCGGCAGCTGCTGTCAAGTGCTTTCACAGAGGCACTGGCTTCGCGCCATACAGCCATCACTGCAGGGCTATAAAGTGACGTATTAAGTTCTAAAATTCAATAGCAAATTGAATGGTCAGGTCAGATGTGTATAAAGTGTTTGAGTGTAATGAAAATATTGCCAAATGTTTATGAAATCCTGTTGTTAGACGGAGAACTACTAAATAAAATGAAGCTTTATTATAGCGAGACGACATTTATTTTTATATTGTTATCTTCTGCTATTCCTTTAAGATTTTCTCCGTTCTCGGCACGTAGGCCACACGTGCCTTAGCGAGGCAGATTTGCAGTGGGCGGGGGCATTGACCTCCATACCAAACGCTGTAATCTGAAGGAGAATAGTCAGCAATTTTCGTTGAAAATTTCTGCTGTACTTTGTCGGAAATGTGTTGCGCATTATTTGAAGAAATCTTTGTTTCCTTTTTAAATTTAAACCCTCAAGAAAGTAGTATAAACGACTACGACCGATAAATAGATTTTACATATAAAATAAATAATTATAGTACGAAAAATAATATACTTTTCATTTAATTATGAAAAAAAAAATACTGTTTAACTTTACGAACGAAAAATTGTTTTTTAATGGCATATTGCTTGCAGTCACTAAGTATGAACAAAAAATTGTGTTATTTTTTATATAAATCGTGTAGGTACGCAATAACAGATAATGTAGGTACATCATCTCTACAAATCGTATAATACTCAACCCTTGCTTAAGCGGTTGAAAGGCAATTTATTTTGTCATACTTACAATATTAGATTTGACGCGTAATAACCAGGATTAGCGGTGTAGGGTGTCAAAGTGTTTGAATTCAATATCAATAGGGCATTGTGAAGGTATTATCTCGAAATAGATTAAGTTCGATGTATGGAAGCTTTATTAAAATTGCTCATATGGTATTGTTATAATCTATGACTAAGATAACAATTATATGCAAGAACTAAAAGAGAGTGATTATTCCCATTTTACCGTTAGTAATATGCCCATATTACGATACGAGTTTATTCCCTAAAACGTTGTTGATAAATTGCTCCAGAAGGCAGTCACTTCACCCAACTTTACTACCGAAAATTGAGCAAAAATCCAACAGCTGTTTGATGATGAACAAGTCCTAATCTTAAGGCACTAAAAATGTCGCGACTTGTTGAATTCAAAAAACGAAAACTGACCAGCATCTTAATGGTATAAAAATAAATATAAAAAAACTGACCATCTCAATACAACTAATCGACAAATGTTATACTTATAACATTCGCATCGCCCGCCACTTAATAACGCTGCAAATTGGTGGCGTCTAATCCACTTAACAGTTAACTAGCGAGAGTCCTCGACTGCACTCGACCGCGCCCCGCCCCACGTCAATTGTTTATGTGGCGCACTTGTTGGAATGAATTTATATTGTATTTATAATTGTATTGCATGAATGTGTTAGTACCTCTCGGAAAATCTATTTTGTGGAGTGTTGGTAAAGTTAGTTATGCGTTGGTTGGTTAGGGATGGGTGTATGTGCTCATATAGCCATGAGTGTATTAGGGGTAGTTTTGATGTGAAAAATTGATAATTAATCTCATTCAATTAATGTCATCCTAACATCCATTGAAGTAAGCTAATTTTCAATGGATATTATGATGCTAAAATCTAGACAGATACACGAGTATATAAAAAATAAAAGCATCTGGAAATCGATATGGTCCTCTTGGATTGGATCAATGTCGAAAGTACTGAAGATATTCTATAAAAAAATATTTCAACATAAGAAACATTCTTAACATAATTCGTCAAAATCTATCTTTATAAATGGCAAAGCTACAAAACAGCATCAAGTATTAAACACAACCTTTTCGCACCTCGTAATCAAGTGTTAGTCGTAACATAAAATGGCCGACGTTTGGCGGGAAGCGGTCAAGTATGCAGTAAGATTGTCCCAACGGGATTGTTCAAAACAATTCCAGAATGTACGAGTCACTTCTGTAGAAGCGGGTATGTCGCAGTCACTTCACTTATTGCGATGTTCGGGAGAATTATACGGATGGAATTTTGGGATTTTCCGAGCAGACGGACATTATAGTTGCGGTGCTAAATATCGGATGACTGTTTGTTGCATTTTACATGGACGTACTAATGGTGTGCATATTTTGAATTTGGAATTTTGTCTATTTTAGAACGTAGATTATATAATCTGTATTCTGGTGATAAAAGCGAGTTTGACGCAATTTAAAGCGATTGTCATCATGTGAATGAAATTTTATATTAACAGTAATTCATTTCAAGGAAAATCGGCTTAGCTCGATAGGAAGTTGTAATAATAAAGTGTATGTTTACTCTTGATGACGTAATACTCATTATAATAACGAACATATTTGAAATGCAACGATAAATACTGATTGTGTGTTATAAAAGCGCATATACATGTACAATGCAAGGACATTTAAATACTAATGTTGGAATATTGTTCATATTTGTTTTTTTCATTTATATAAATGCTCACTATTTCCGAAACGTAACTATCTAACTATTACGATTTGGTTTATGTTTGATCCTCAACTTCACCTCCGAAATCATTGGAAGTTATATGACACTCGACAAGAATTACAACTCTCACTCAAACGTTAACTTCGTCTAAAATGTAATGTATAATTAAAAACTATTAAACACTTTCGTTCAGTTTCATCAATTATTTATAGGGATTTATAAGCTTTACTTGGATGCGGTATTTATCATGCATATACTCCACTACGCTCGAGTTAATTCCCCAATACCAGATCCGTTGAGTTCGTAGCTCATTCGGGTCGTTTATAGAGGATCGCTCGGAATGCCACCGTCACCCCCCTTATTGCTTAGCGACAATTGATGTTTGCGCTACCCCTTGCTGCCTTGCTTTCAATATTTGGTCTGGCTATTGTCTCCAACTATTTAATAAACGTCCCTCAGTGCGGGACTGAGTTAACTATGGAATTATTAGGTCAAAGTTTTGGTCAAGACAAGACTTAACATTTTTCTTAATGCTTTTCGAATTTGGCGACTGATTTTAAGGATATTTTACGATACTATTTAATTTGATGTTCTTAAATATTTCTCAGTGATACATAGAACAAACTCTTCAAACATATGCTATTTTATTATAATACATATTTATATTATATTTTCGCGTATTACGTTGTGCGTTTCATGTACGTTCAGTAGTCATTACCGCGCAAAATTTTCAGTACTCAATCAACGGAATGCCACCTCTCAGACACAATATATAGAGTCCATTTCCGCATAACAGTTTTATTCATTTGTAGAATCTCGAATACTTCTTAGAAAAATATTCACTCATCTGATTTCAACGGAAACATCCCCAGCCGAGGGTCGTGGAATTAACGAATTTGTCAACTGTCAACGGGCAGGAATCTTATTAGTTTTCCGTGGGTTACCGATGGTCTTAGCACCTTTGGATGTTTTTCGCTTCAAATAAAACGTATAACTTTGATGATGATGAATATCTCTCAGAAATCGCACCTCTAACAATTATAGATACGAAATAATGACCTAGAACCCTCGTTTTGTGTAAAAACGCATAAATAGGAATTAATACCCAAGCAGGGTCTAAAATTATTAATACTTAGCGATTAGAATCAATGTAGTCCTATTATTATAATAGAGATTTACTTCAGGCAAGATCGTTATATGTATCTAAAAACTGAATCGCCTATTGCGGTATCGTAGGAATTAGAAAACATATTGAAATTTCGCAAGGAAAGACATAGTTAATTCGTAAGAAACGTATTCTGACAGACCAATAAAATATTCTGAATACGGCTATTAAAGGACGTTAGTATTTCGATACATTTTAAAACCGACATTAAAATTGTTTATCACTCTTTCTATTCAAAATGGCTATCAAATTTTAATCGCGCATCTCGCTAAAACGAAGCCTGCATTGTAGACTATTATGAGGTACATTAAACGTAAATCATATACAGAAATGGTGGAAATTGCCAACATTTCGAGTCACGTAAGCCATACAGTTTTAGAGCGGGTCCACGCAGGGTCCAATAAATCTTCTTTCTAAGTGGCATTTACACAGCACATATCTTTTGGAAGCAGGAATCGTAAATGTCTACCGCTGACCCGCGCTACCCAACCCAGTGTTTGCTGTTAAATGACACGAGGTTGGGTGATTGGTAACACAATTCACTAGATGTGCCCCGCGGGTTCGGCCATGTCCTATATGTTGCGATATAACGTATAAACTTCTTCAGTAAACGGAATATTAAAACAATCTTAATTTTTCGTTCAACAAATAAAAAAATCACATTTTAGATAGCCCAGCTAATATAGAATATAGGTACCCTATCTATCAGCCAAACTAATTTAACACTTCCCACGACAATATTTAATTCCCAGACCTCAAACTCACCTGACTTCATTATCCTATAATTCTATGTCAATATTATCATTATCAGCAGAAAGTATCAAATAATTCCGTTCCGCCCTTCAAAAGAACTCGCTTTTATCCAGTCTCGGTGTTTGTCGACATCTTGAAACAAGATTGTTTCCATTAGGTGTGAAAGATTCCCGCCTCTTTATTTGATTACTTAATGTATTCAAAGAGGTTATATTACTAAGGGTATGTATTGAATAGTTTTTATTATAATATCTTAAGAAACGTACAAAAACGAAGGAGGTTCCCCCAGAAACGTCGGTGACTTAGAAAAAAATAATTAGAACAAAAATATTGCATATGTAATTGCAATTCGTGAAAACTATTGATTACAGTTAAATCTAGTTTAAGCCTAATATGACGTAAATAAAATTATATTACATTTATTAATTGCTAAGGTCGAAAAAGATTAGACACATACCATCAACACAGTTTTAGAATATTTAAGTTTTTCCGTGCATTTAGTAAATTGTATAAACAATGTTTTGATTGATCATATTATAACACTAACAACTTCGTTTAACATAGCCTATATCACTCAGGGGTCACGTACGGGTAACAACCTGTCCCTTAAAACAAAGACAAACAATTCTTATATGACCCCCCCACATGTCAGAAACTACGTATATTCATACAAACTTGCATTACGACATCATTTATAACGCTAAAAATACAGACCACCTCACATACCCGTCCCATACCTCTGCGGTCACCCATTGAGGGAGGGGGGAGGTGGTTCCTGAATCCTAGCTGGCTGCAGAATCACGCCGACCTTGCGGATTTGTTAACGTATACATTTTTACTCTAACGTGTACAATATTCCTTTTGATGTATATCTTTTTGGTGTGTGATAAACTGAGGTGGATATGGATTCCACGGATTAGATAGTAGGGAGTTCTTTCGTATTACTTTTGTAATTATTTAGTTCATGTATATCTCAATTATATGAGATGTTTTAGCTAAGACGGGCTTTATGTCGCATTATAATTAGAGTTTGCTATCTTAATCAATCAATAATTCGCAGAAAGTGAGAATTGTATATACCACACCAGGCATACCTCAGCAAAATGCATTAACACGGCATTAATAGAAGAACGTAATGTTTATAAATAATAGAATTTCATAAGGCGATCCAATTAACTCATATAGCTATGATACATTTAATAATAATTGATGCTAAATTTTGACTTGCTTCAAACACAAGGAAAAATTTCCCGAGCCTATATTGTATTTGCAGCCCTCTTGGATTTGTTATTTCTCACAGTGTCGTATATTTTCTATACTAGTAAAGCCCTTGTATTTCTTGTCCATTTTGAGGTAGAAGAGTAGAAAATCTATTTAATCCGCCATTATATGCCCTGTTAAAACATTTTAATAAAATTTTCAACTAATTCACATTTCAAACAATAGAAACAAAATTGATATCAGTTCATTCAGCGATGTCGCAGGTAGACACAAGCACACACGCACTCACACAGACACACACACATATACACGAACACATAAACAGAAAAAATACAATCCCTTATATTAAAAAAAAAACGCCATTATTGTTATAATAAATCAAACCTAAAAGCATACTTACATCGTATATCTTGAGATCGTCTGAACTATAGATTCTGTACATCGACAAAACACTCAGGGGCTCAGGTGCAATATTTAGAGTGCATTGCTATCTCTATACAATATGCAGTTCGTTTATATTCAGGGAGTGACATTGTTTAGAAACACATTTGATGGAACCTTCTAGAAAGTTCGGTAGACACATACCTTTAGTGAAAATACCCCTAAACAACACGACAAATCACTTTATTTTGGTATACGTAAAGTTTTCGATTTTATTATGAGAATATACCATTAACCTATACATTGCAATGTATTGCTAGCACTTCTTTATCATTTTTCAGCAGCCTGAAAGAAGCTTGAAGAAAAAATTATAAATACAAAAATATTCTTAAGGCGCATTAAATTTTTTAATATACGTATTGTACCATCTACCTATACATCGCAACGAAATAAATTATTAAAAAATCAATCTCTTGTGGTAGTGATTCACAGCACTTAAATAATACACAACGGATATTTCGTAAAATCTTACCGCGCGAGCACTTTAAGTCGAGAAGCATATATTTAATTCAGTGCCGTAAAGTAGGTTCCCATAAAAATCCCGCCCATGATGCTGTGCAGATGAGACGGCAGGCCCGGATTGTATAATTTAATTATATTAATGTCTCCTTTATTGGGAATCTCGAGTTTACTGCTCTGATAATGGCCGTAATGATTTGTCGGTTATGCGTGGAGACCAGATTGCTAGAATTTCTATTATGAGATTAGTTTTTGATGAGTTTCTTGGTGAATGGAATATGTTACTATGGTTTCGTTTAATGGAATGTTAACTGTGTGTGTGTGTGTGAGTAGCAGATACTGAGAAAGAAAATTACCATTATATATTATGTGAATAATTAATGATAACGCCTTTGAATAAAACTGTAAATTAAAGTGTTGAAGCTTTCAATGCTATAAATTATTCCTATAAACATGTACGCAATGAAATACTTAGAAACATCACCTTAATATGCTTTCGCAGTAATTTCACTAGTACATCAAATTGTTAGGTACTTGCCATAAATAGAATATGCAGGCACAATGTATTTTTCATTAGTAATTTATGTATAACAGTAATAAAGCATAAAATAAAAACGTATACAAAATATTAACTAACCTAAACAAATTCAAACAATTCTCATTTTTAACTATTAAAACAGTTTAGTGCTGCGAATCCGCGCCTGTTTACTACAGGGAAGATGGCCGGGGCGCAGAATTTACGGTTATCGCCTGGCGGGAAACCTTCAATCACGGGATTCTTAATGCTTAACGCTCTAGCCTCTATATTCGAGCTACGGTTCTGAAAAACATTACACTTCCGATGTAGCGACGTCATTTTTAGTTTGAAACGGAATTTTACGCATTAGAAAATCGTTTGTTAGCAGTACTTGTAGATGACACAGTACTTTAATGTCGGTAACTTAAAAGCTATGTAAATAAGTAATAGAGGTACGTTGCATAGTAAAGCTCTGATGTCTTCATATTTTCTGAGGAAAAGATATATGAAAACTATTTATGCCATCAGCCATATGAACTGTAGAAATGTCATTTGAAGATCACTTTCACGTAAGATGTAAATAACGATTTTATGTCTTCTGATGTAAGTATTAAGGTGGATAATTTCAACTTTTATTTTTTCAAATTTCATATAAAATCTCGTAGTCAGCGT
Source organism: Zerene cesonia (assembly GCF_012273895.1). Lineage (NCBI taxonomy): Eukaryota > Metazoa > Arthropoda > Insecta > Lepidoptera > Pieridae > Zerene > Zerene cesonia. Next base: position 9,293,223 of record NC_052102.1, on the reverse strand, counting down.
TTCACAACCTCCAGTACTGCGCAGTTATCCGTTATAGCTGAGTTAAATGAAACGCTAGTTAAAATGTTACTACCAACCAGATTCTTTTTTATTTTAACAAGGCACGCTTTCAGAGCTATGGAGATAAAATATCATAATGAATACTTAGGCATTTAATTCTACGTTCCTTGCGTTTTAAACTATTACTGAACGATAGATACCTAGTTGTTTGTGTTTTGTTTAATGTCTGAATTATAATGATAATTTTGAGATAAGCAACCTATAGTTTAAATTTATCTATTTAAATGGGATTGTTAGATAAAATAAGATATAGATACACTAGAATAATATTTCAACTTGTTTAGCCTTTATTTTTAAATCGGCTATTACCTATATCTTTAAAACTGCGCATCGGGTTTTGATGCGGCCTTTAATAAAGAAATAAAGAACAGAGAGAGAATCCAGGGCGGGTCGCTAGCACAAATATAGCTTTAAGTAAGTTAAAATAAGCCGCAACTCAACCATTTCAGCAAAATCTTACAAGCGCGGACTCTTTCTAAACTCTGAGATCTCAATGAATAGTCGATAACCGACCCGAGGGAGTCTTGTGAACAATTAGGGGCACCCCTTGGGCCGTATCGCGTAATTACGCTCTTGCGAAGATTTTACGCACTTACTGCTGCGTAATATGTGAAAATCGCTTTTATGTAGACGTTATGATTTTGTAAATGTCGTCACGTGCTTTGTATGGTAGTCTTGAATTGAATAGAAAAGTGATAAAGTTATTTGTTCAATAAAAAAAAAATAACTAAACTACATGATATTCATAAAAATATCAATCGTAAATTGTATTGCGTAGAAGTAATAAAACTTCTAACGCCATCAATATAAAATTATAGCCTAGGTAATATTCCAAAGAAAAGCACGTCATGTAGTGAAAAATATACCTATATCTGCATTTACATTACATATACCTACATATTATGTATGTCTATATCATACCTTTAACCCTTTGCCTTAAAGATATAACGCGAAAGAAACAATACGTCTCTTCAACATAACAAAGCCTCACATGCGAATCACATAAACCGCAAAAACACAACAAAAGAACATCTTATCTAAAAATCTGCTATCGAAGATGGAGGACTAACGAGGGCTGAGGCTCTGATTTCCAATTCAAAGGAAAATTGCGATCCATAACGCGAGGGGGGTCCCCCCCTCCCGTTGCTATGCGACGCGGGGAGGAGTCGCTGAAATCACGGCCAATAGCACGACAGATATAAATTGGTATCGCAACACGACAGTCGCGGAAAAGAGAGGGTGTACAACCTCTCGTTCCCTCTAATGAAGTCGCCGCGGACCCCTTGATTGAAGCGGCCCTTTTTCAAAATACCTAATTGTTAGGTATCGGTGCGCTGCCGTGATTTGTTCTTGATACTGGTGGAAGGGCCAATGATGCATCTGAAATATCTTTGGTCTAGTATTAACGGAAACTATAGTTCCGTTGTATTGCTGGTATCAATGGTAAATAAATGTATACTTTGATATTTTGTTAGATAGATTAAATATTGAATGCATTCTTTAATTTACGTTTAATTAAAACACTGTTTACCACAGACTACACTTATAAAAAATAATAAACATTAATTCCTTTTTACATAGATATCATTATGAAAATATTGAAGCTATTAATGAACAATTAATTAAATAATCAATTCATGTCGTCTCGTCAATTGTTCGGTATTATATATTAGAATATACTTCCAACGCTATAACGAGAATCCTAGCACAGTTTTCAGACAAATTTTCACACAGGCAACAGGGCAACGTGACGCCAACAATCTTCAGTACAACACGATGACAGATAAAACTTGCTAAAGCTATAACCATATAAGCAGAATCACGATACATAAACCCGTAATATCCGGGTATGCCCGGGCGATAAATTGTCCGGCCGGTATCCGCCACGCATCCGTAATGCGGCCCCGGCTTGGCACAGATTACGCGGACGTGTATTAATACGCGGACGTGCCCGGATATCCGCATATTCAGGGTTGTCACGAGTTTAAATTTAATAGTCCAGACATATTTTACTTTTATCTACTTTACCTTATTTTGTCGTGCATCGAGCTTGAAAAGATTTACATTTTCTGTTATAACTTCATGTAATTTAAAGTTTTACTGTCCACCAAATATTAGTAAAAGCTTTTCGTTATGTATTTTAAGTCTTCAACGAATTCATCATGCCTTACATTTTATTAACCTGGTTGTAATGCACAATAATTAATAACCATAAATTAAAACAACAACCTCAACAATAAATATCTATTATAACTTTAAGTTTAACGTAATAATTATATTTAAATACATTCTTTTCAAAATCTCCGCTTGATTTAATTTGTATCTGCTTAAAATTGTCTCTATAGTTGATAAAACTACTTACACATATGTAAACGTAGCAAGTACCTAGTTGACAGCCCTGCACCCTAACCCATCCCCCGGCGTGTCAGCGGATCGATACCCGGATATCCGAAGCACGGATTATCCGGACCTTTCCATTGGAACGTCAACGTGATTGCGATAACCATCATAATATCGATGTATCAGCTACTAAAAAGTATTAACGTAGCAGATACTGGAACAAGAATAAATAGTACATATTATTTCGTTTATACATTTTAAATTTCGTTTCGTTTCCTAGTCGTTAGTTTAGTGCCGCTTCTTCTCTGTATTATCGTACTTTATTTATTTATTTCTTTAAAATATACTTAATTCACATTCGAAAACTGTGATACTTTTAAAAACGACTATTAATAAACACTTGTAAATCTTTACATGAATAATAAAAAATAATTTATATATGTACACTGTGATAAAAATACATATATTTATGTAACAAACAATAAAAGAATATGATTTAATACATTTTCCATTCATATGAGAAATAGTCTAACACAACTTGAATTAGGTAGTACGATCAGCATTAAAGAGCAATGAGATAAGTTTTTCTAATGAATGATTTTCATCCTCCCTTATTAATTGCCCCATCTCTTATACATAATTTTAATACATTTGTAATAATAGCGTAATTTTCTTCTTTAACAATTGCTACATTTGATTTTCACTTGCATTAAAAAATTGCTATAACATTGAGGTAAGCTGTTCTAATAAATTCTAATACGGAGAAGAAATAACCTTGTTAATTGAATTTACCTTATACAGATTAAATTAGCAATTTAAAAATGGAAAGTAATATTTGTCTTTTTTATAACATTGGTTGTCCAATACGGCCAATAATCTATTATTATTCCAAACACACTCACGAATACGTTTTCATTGTATGCCTCTCAATTGTTCCCAGGTGAAAAGCCACACAAATGCCAAGTGTGTGGCAAGGCCTTCAGTCAATCATCAAACCTGATCACCCATTCGCGCAAGCACACCGGCTTCAAGCCCTTCGCCTGTGAGCTGTGCGGCAGAGCGTTCCAGCGGAAAGTGGACCTACGCAGGCACAGGGAGACGCAGCACGCTGATCTGCGCAATGCTCAGCACATGCCCACCCATACAGACGTGCATGCCATGCACCCGGATATGCACGTGCCGGATCATAGAATAGGTGAGTTTTTAGTTTATTTCTACAACAAGAGGTGATTTATAGTATTGTATGGATTACATTATCCGATACTGTGGGGTTCTTGATTACAAGATAATTCTCTTATAACACATTCGAAAGCATATGCATTTTTGGATTGTGTATACTGTAAACTGTACGTATATAGTTTATCGATCTATCAAAACTTCTCGGGATATGACGGCGAAATTTCAGATATAGTGATGAAGCTTGAAAACTTACACATAAAATAACGACATATAATATGAAAGTTTGTGGTTGGAGAAGGATTAAATCAAGCAAAAATGTAATAGAACACCTATTTTAAATACTACTCCTTGTGAATATTTGAAGGTGCATAACTTACTATGTATCTTCATAATGTTTTATTCTGTTTTTAGTAGTCCTGATGGAAAGCGATCACCACCGCCCATGCATATTTGCAGAGGTAAAATCTTTTCAAATGGGTTGCCAGTTTTTGAATCAAGGCATAAAGACTGGGACATAACGAACTAGAAAGGCCTTCGACTCACCTACTCACCGTTCCTTCATCATCCACTCGTTAAAACAATCCACAAAACTCTAAATTTAATTATACCACCCAAACACCAGAGAGCATATTTTCATACTCCTTCTTTTTCGTCTGTTTCGTTTGTTTCGTCATTTTTTCGTTTGTTTCGTATCTAATTCATTATGGCGTATGGTAACAATAAGTTTCCTTGCAGATATTCGTCCTCACACAGATATGCGACAGGAGTACCGCACCCTGAACCCGGTACCACCCCTGCAGCCTCTGCCCTCTTGAAGCTCGACCGCCTTCGCGCCGTGGCGCTGAGGCTCCGACTAGCTTAATACCAAAGACGTTTTGTGATCCGATGTTATACAATAGATGAATTTACGTTGGACTCAAGTTTTGTTTGGAAAATGTTAAAGAGAAAATATCATTTATGATATAAAGGTAACCAAAGAATTCATAAATAGTTACATTTATAGATATTTATAAAACTGTAAAATAGTTCAATTCTTTACATTGAATAAAAACGTATATATAAACGTAATAAGTAACACAGTTTAAAATACATAAATACTTAATTAGTATACTACGTAATCATAAAGGTTTAATACTCATATGCATATGGTTATATTTGATATACCAACAGTTGGCATTGATTAATAATCTTTATGTATATAGTATTTTTTTTTCATTTGTTTAAAACACGTTTGATAAAGCACCTTCAACTATTGTATAGCATCACTGTTTAATTATTATATCTAAATTAGTATTTAAAACGAAGAAATAAAAACTATTCTATCTCGCTCTTATACACAAAAATATTGTAGGAAGAGTGAGATAACATGACATATTGTTCTTCAGTTAACATAAAGCATAATTATATTAAACATGAAATGGCCTAAGAGGTATGTTACCATTGAATAAGAAAAATAACATTCGTAAGGCTTTTAGGAGTTTTTGATCTCAGGCTAAGAAAATGCATATATAATTTCCCATTTAGATTTTTATTACGCACTAATATTAGGTCATAAAAAGTGTTCACTTTCATTCCTATAATTAAATATTATATTACATTTATTTGAGACCTTAAAGACAAACGAAAACGATAATGCGTATTTTCTAGAATTAAATTTCACTTATCCATTTTATTTAAATATCGCGAAATTATTCGTAATATTATAGATATTTTTAAATGTTTATTGGACTGTTGGATCCATTCCACATTATATTCCATACTTTCCATTCCAATAAAATGTTATACAGTTAGAATTATAGTAACTTTTTGTATTTACAGGGATAATACGTTTATCATTACTTTATTTACATTAAAAACAATGTGTAATCGATTTAATTAAGAAGACACTATGTTATAGGTTTATGTTCCATTCGGTTAGGTTATTTAGCATTCCGTATAGAATCACAAAATGACATTAGTCATATAGAAAACCAAAGATAAAAAAAAATATAAATATTTGACACGTATCCGAATGCAATCCTTAAGGGACACACGTTTTATATTTTAAAAAGATAATTCTTGCTTCAAGGCTCTTAACATACATATCTACCAATTTTATCCAAAGCTTTTATTATACATTATTTTTTCAGTAACAAAAATTTATTTTCTACATTCTTGTTATGTTTTTTGTATACATTAGACTTAAGCGAAAGATACACGTTACCGCTGGCTTGTCATGCAAATTTGGACAATCATAATGTGGGTGATCCTTTGTTAAACTTAATTAAACGTGTAAGTGTATCCTCTATGTATACGTTAAATAATATAATATGTACATAGATTATAATGTAATATATCGAAGTTATATTGGTAATGCTAGGAAATTTGTTGTCTTTGGGCGTATTGTAAAAATTTATGTGAAATCTATTCAAACAAGTATTTAATAATTGTACGCTAAGTTTTTGAAGGAGTATAAAACATGCACAGTATGTTTTACGTACATACAATAATTATATCCACAATTAACTTTTGCCTCTTAAGTTTTGCTTTTAAAAACCTCGTCATACATTTCATGAAAATCGATTTATAAACGAAAACAAATTTTAATTCGCTGTCTTAACAATGTTTCATTGAAATAAATAATTCTATAATGTAAATAACATAATAAAATAAAGTATTAATGTAGTCACTATGTTTGCTTCATGTATGTAGGCGTAATTTCTTTGTTTCGTTCCCGCCAACAAAATCATGCTAATTATACGTTAGAATTTAAGCTTGCGAATTTTTATCGCCAGTTTTTGAATAACAAGACCAGTAATGTACAAAACTTATATAGTAACAATTGAAGATAAGCGTAATATTATTATTTATTTATAATTGTTGCGAGTTAATCATAGTACAATTATTTCCTCATTGTTTTAGATGTTAATAAATAGAATAAGATTTGTCTCGACATTTTAAATAAGTATGTTATTAAACGTGTATATAATGTAAAGCTATCAACAAATCCAAAGAAATCGTGCAATCCTGTGTTATTATAATTATTATCACTTCAATAAACGATGATATATATCAATCTTGTTTTATTCTATATCTTCATTTTTTGCAGGCCCGTATCCAAAATATCATGAACTGTGATAGAAAGTTGAAATATCCAGATATGACGCCTGTTGCCGCTATTTTCTTATATATAAAAATCAATTGCTGTTCTCTAGTCTCGCTAAAACTCAAGAACGGCTGAACGGATTTATCTTATCTTGGTCTTCAAATATCCGTGTAGGTCTAGGGAAGGTTTAAATGGTGAGAACGATGGGAAAAATATATTAAAACAATATTCTATGGCGTTACGAAGTTCGCCGGGACAGCTAGTAATAAAATAAAAATCGTGACTGTGTTCTCATATTATCGGTCTGTACACTAATAAAGTTTAATCATAGTATGTTTTGAGTTATCGCTACACACATATGAAACCTGGTAAAAACTGTATAATGACAATTCAAAAGCGCTTATAAACGTAATGTAATTGAATAAATAATCGTTTTTATTTATCAATATTTTTCACTCGCACCTTATGCTTTTAATTGATAAAGTCTCAACCGGTACAACACACAATCTATTTTAATAAAAACGAAAAATTATGCAAACAAGCCTCAATAACGATGATCTTAATTTGATTTAACCGCGAGAGTAGAGTGAGTTCTCAAGTTACGAGATGGGGTGATGAATATAAATCGCTTTATATCGATTTTCTTTCCAATCTATTTAATAAGATAATGTGGGTCGTCTACTGGTGAGTATTTTTGTATTTGTTCTTATTTCACGACGAAATATGCAATCTATATTGTCGAAAGCAGATTTGCTGAGTCTTCTTTATGGTGACACGTGTGAACGTAGAAAACGAATATGAAATAAGGATTTTTGAAAAATTCATTTTTTATGGCTTCCTAGAAGGGGATTCAAAGAACAACTGGTCTAGAAACTAGACTTAACAACGACATGGTTCTGTTTCTTAGGCCTCAGAATTAATGCCAATGTGTTTATTTTTAATACATTTTAAATTAATAAGATTGCCTACATCGTCGCCGGTGCTAGATTATTTTGTCGTTTACAAGATATCGCTAGATTTAAGTAAGCGTTATTGTGGAAGCTAGTTTTCGTTTTATTTTAAACTAGCTGTTGCCCGCAGCTTCGCGCGCTCGATCTTAGTAAATTTTCATGGCAAAAAATGTCATTCCCTTGGGGTTAGAATTATTCAGAATCCCATCTTAGCGGATGCCCGTCATAACATCTATCTGCATGCCCAATTTCAGCGGTTTAGGCTGTGCGTTTATAGACAGATCACTATGTACATTTGACTTACATATATTTACTAGCATACCCGGCTACGCGTTGGCTGAGAAATAATTAAAAATATTAAGATTATAAATTATTGAGATAATTAATTGAAATAAAAACTATCCTATATCTTAAGTTGGACCAAATTACACATAAAATTCCAAATTTCATCAAGATCGGTTGAGTTGGTGAAGAGTTCATTGGAAACATACATCATCACACTGGATTTTTATTTTTTGTTTTGTCGTTGCTTCCAAATTTGCACAGACTATGGTATAGGATCTTAAATTATAAAATGCAATGCAATGCTATGTAGAAATCGTATCGTATCATTACAAAACAACAAGGTAACTTTCTAAATGACATAGAAGAGAACCCACCCTGTTTTTATATGTACATATAGGAATTGTAGGTAT
>NC_052102.1:9282097-9283914 GCF_012273895.1 Zerene cesonia | reverse complement strand
ATAAACATATATGGCGGTTATTTTGAATCAATCAATTGCAATCGCGATGTTTGTTACCGTTCAATATGTTTGAAGAACGATGATGGATAATTCATTAATATAATGGTTTCATTAGATAATAGTATTTAATCGGTCCACTTTTATAAAGTACGGAAATAATCTATGTATAACCGACTTGTATACTAATGGGCTAAAATTAACATTGTAATAGGATTCTAATATTTTTATAAAATTATTAACGTTAGTAGCAGATGTTGGGATCGATTCTTGAAGAAAACTAATAAAAATCGCCCTTTCGCATGGGAGGCAACTGAGTAGACGCGTCTCACCTGATAGTGAAGTATCCGTGATCAGATCCTATAATCCTATTGTCGTATATGATAACTTTTATCGTTGTCGATGTCTTCTGTTATGTATGTGTAACGTAATTATATGTCTCTTTGGTAATTAGCCCTCAGAGCCTCTAGGACCTGCTTCTACGTAACTTCCACTAGTCTCTGTCACGACTTGAACTCAGGAAACCTAAGTGTATTCTCGGGTGCTAACAACGGACCAACCAACTAACATTTTATATGACATGGGTCTTAATGTTTATAATGCATTCCTAAATCAGAATTGTATGGAGCATCGAGTATCATCATCATCATCATCAGCCCATATATGTTCCCACTGCTGGGACATAGGCCTCCTACGAGGGTTTAGGCCATAATCCACCACGCTGGCCAAGTGCGGGTTGCCAGATGTCACATGTCGTCGAACTTTTAATTCTTGGACATGCCGGTTTCCTCACGATGTTTTCCTTCACCGTTTAAGCAGTGGTGATGTTATCCACATGGGCAGATAAATTGAAAAATCAATTTATTTCCTGCACGCTTGTCCGGTCTCGAAACCCGACTTAACGATTTTGAAGTCCGAGGTTCTCACCACTGAGCCACCACTGCTTTTGCTTTATCGAGTATATATGTACCAAAATATTGCAACCTTTTTATTCCTTCATTTGTTATGTGAATGTCATTACGATATAGCAAAATTACATATCCACCAGTACAAAATTCACGTCAACAACAAAAGGTTTTATTTCTACGAGCCCCATTCGCTCATATAATATTCTATCACATACTAAACTCTATTTGATTACAGCTTCTGCGTAAGGCACTGAAATAGATTTGGAAATAAAGCTGGGCCCTTTGTCTCTGGGGCCTCAACGCTAAACGCCTGTTATCACGCATCGAGGGGCCGGATTGTTGTTTCCATATCAACAAATGTTCTAGAACGATCGAATTTATTTTCAGTTTTACGTGTTATATTATAAACTGCGATATTTTCTTTTGCTTCATCCTATATTATATACTGTGCCTCAAAAATTCATAAAGATCTTTAAGTGTATTCTAATAAAAAAAACTACTGCGAAAAATACGAATTCATGTAAAAATAAATAATGAAAATCGCAGGTTCCACCGAGATTTGAACTCGGATCGCTGGATTCAAAGTCCAGAGTGCTAACCATTACACCATGGAACCGGTACATGCCTTAAAAGAAAACTTTAACGCTCTTTCAATAAAACTTTATAAACAGGTGTTTTTAATCATTATTAAACAAACATAATGATTAAAAAACACCTGTTTTAAACGTAGTGCAGTAATCAATAATAATTTATAATATTGATGCTTATTGTAATTTATGAGAAACTTTCTTACTCTGATAGCCTCTGATCTGATATAATAATAAAAATGGGATTTAGCATTTTGACGCGTTTCTAAAGCATAGGTAGATAGGACTTTATTATACATTTTTTTTTTTTTATTTTTTATTGTGG
>NC_052102.1:9248885-9281097 GCF_012273895.1 Zerene cesonia | reverse complement strand
CACCCAGGGGCCACGTGTAGGGTTTCAATGCTTAGGGTATTCTCCTACGGACGAAGGTGACTCGGCCCCCAAAAATATACATAGACATTATGTACAATAAATTTATCTCTTCAATTATAAATACAAAAAAATATCCTCAATTCCGGCCCTGGTCCAGTCAGAATCGCCACTCATATATAATGCAGGAACATCCACGTGCGTCTCGGACGCAATCAGTATTGTGAATAATTGATGCGCGCTCCGACGATGATTGCGTGGCCCCACGAGATCGAGATTTAGCTTAATGCGGCCCTGGCGGATTTACAACTGAAAAAAATAATTAAATTACTAAAAACATATGGAGTTTCGATTTAATATAATTCTTTATGTTATAAAATGACACAAGGATTACGATTTGTTTGTTTATTAAAACAATTTATTCAATATTTTATCGAATTCATTATATATTAAATATGATAGCTTTAAAAAATATATTAAAATATGAATTTTTAATGCCATAAGCGGGCAACTGAGCTGGTGGTTCACTTGTAAGCGATCACCAACTTTCACAGAGATTGTGTCTCTGCGAATGCTCTGCCCTCTCACTTGCCCACTAACATAAAAAACAGTTACTAGAAATCTTATATTCTTCCACTGAATAATTTTCAATAGACTTTGCCCATCGAATCTACCTTATATAGACACTTCTCACAGTACGAACTAAAAACACGACAAATTAAGACCAACATAAAAGATAAAGATAAAAGAAACGCTGATATTGCTGACCTTATAGCGTAATATAAACTCATCCTACCTTTCACTTAACCTTGATTGTGACCTCACTATTGATAAGTGAAAGGTCCACATAACTCTTGTACGATTTGATTATTTTCGCATACGGTTCCATGGTGTAATGGTTAGCACTCTGGACTTTGAATCCAGCGATCCGAGTTCAAATCTCGGTGGAACCTGATTTTTGGAAAAATTAAAAAATAAATAAATGTTGAGGATACGCCTCTATAAATGGAAATAGCATGGAAAGTATACATGGCTATGTTAATAAATTTACATTTTTTTAATTATTGTTGATTTTATCAATATATATAAATTTAATAAAAATTTCAATAAAATATTGAAATTAATAACTGTCTTATTACCAGATTAGAACTAATAAGTATCAAATGTTAGCTATTGGACTGTAATTTATAACATTGTATACTTTCATATTTGATTGTATATTAATAACTTTTTAAATTAATACAAATAAATATAAAGACTTTTTGTCTAAGAACTATCATAGAATAAAAGTCCCCGCGTCTTTACGAAATGAAATTACCTTCTACATACTTAAATACTTTTCCTATATAATAGAATAATCCTACTAACATTATAAATGCGAAAGTTTGTAAGGATGTGCGTGTGTTTGTTGCTCTTTCACGCATAAACTACTGAACCGATTGCAATGAAATTTGGTACGTAGACAGCTGGACAACTAGAATAACACATAGGCAACTTTTATTCCGATATTCCTACAGGACATGGACTTACGCGGGTGAAACCGTAGGGCGCAGCTAGTTTAATATATTTCATGCTCATACGATCAATAAAACGTAATGGCTGATATAATATACTGTTGGAACTCCACTTTGAGTAATACCACTGTTTTATATTGTACATGCTGTGTTAACCTTTAATTATCTGTTACTCATTCGCAAGAAATATATAATATTTACATTTAAGAATTACTGAAAAGAAATATTGCTTGATTAAATAAGTAAATAAATGTCATATGACCCGGGTCAATCACTATCGTGTAGACATTCGGACAATGAACGAATATTTGTGTGTGTGTGTGTGTGTGTTCGTGTATTCTTTCGAATGTTAGTGATCGGTGTAGCCGTAGGGTCTATAGGTATAAAAGCCTTTATATCCATGAACTAACAGTTCGCCCCGGCGTCGATCGTACATATATAGCCTATGCCATTCAGCGAAGTTGCAGCTTTCAAATGGTGAAAGCTTTTTAAAATCGGTCCCTTAGATTATGAGTTTATCCATTACAAACAAACAAACACACAAAATACAAATTCTTCGTCTTTATAATATTAGTGTAGATAAAACAAATAATAATAATATATTCTTTATTTGCTTTCACAAATCATTAAACTACTGAGCAGTATTATTAACATTGTGAAGGACTAGTGTCTGAAATAGGTCGTAAACAGACCTGTAGTACAGATCACTAGCTCTTCGCGGATAGCACTACTAGAAATTTTATTTACATTTTACAAGAACAATAAAATATAAGTATGAGGAAATCGAATAAACAATAATTATTTTAATGTTCATAAAACAAGGTTCCACCGAGATTTGAACTCGGATCGCTGGATTCAAAGTCCAGAGTGCTAACCATTACACCATGGAACCGATGTGAATAGGTACAAATGAAAAAATCTAATACAACATTATTTAAACAAGTGTGAATTATTTACGCTTATAGAGAATTTCATACGTTAAAATGAAATGAACAGAAGCGATACTAGAAAAATATAAACTAAAATGTGATATTTAGTAATGACAAACATAGAAACAAAAAAAAAACATACTTTCGCATTTATATCTATAATTTTTGGAAGATTTCCCAAACTTTTATGACTTATTTTTTATTCTAATATATGTGGATACAAATGAAGCAATAGAAAAGTTATCAAAATCCGTTCAACCGTTAGTATAAGTGGTGTAACTATCTAAACTTCATTTTAAACAGATAAATTATATTATGTATTAAGAGTACATCATACATCATCTTAGAATGAAATGTGTTACTAAGTGCCCATGTAAATTGTATAGGATCGGAAAAATACATAGATTTTAATGATCATAAATGAAAATAGAACTGGAATATATCATAATTCATATGAAAATACGAGAAAACATTACAAATATTAAGTATCTTTGCTAATTGGTAAATTCGAGTGTTCCACATTTTTGTATAGATTTTTTTTATGTAAATAAAAAACCAATTACCCATATTTTGTCTGTATTTTTTGTCATTTCATGAATATGGTCTAAATAGTCACTTATCCTATACCTAGACATACACACTTCTATAGCTAGTTCAATGAATATCAAACTGAATTCAATTGGATGGTTTGATAATCCGCGGATCGTGACCAATTTCATTGCGACACTATCACTTTCCGATATCACCCTTCCACAATGTCTGTGGCGCCTTCAAAATTTATTCAAATTTTACCCAGTCGACCCACCTGCAAAACGACACATACAAAACTCAACCCTCCATGCCTACGCTTAGAGTTTAAAATCGATAAAGACGTTCTGCTCAATTCCGAACATCGCAATATGATTATGGATAGAAATTCTTATTCCACTCAAAATAACATCCGTTTCTTCTTAGCAGTGGTTCACTTCTTTTTGTCTGTAATGGAAATTGAACTTTATTCATAGAGGTTAGCGTCGATAATGCATTGTAGACAGGGTATTGAGAAGTTGGTAAGGAGAAATGTCTGCAGTTTTGTATCAACACGTTAAAAGCTTACCGACGTGATCTTTTGTCAAATATGCACTTTCATGGTACTGGACAGATAAGATAAAAATAATGTTAAAAAAGTTTTTTCTCATTTGTACTTAGATTTCTATGGGTTCTTTTAGACTAGGTCCGCTTTGATGTACATACTCCAGAATAAAATACAAGATGATGTAAGTCGCATGACCATAGCAGTGGAAAATAGTAAACGGAGAACACTTCTTCATGAAAATAGAAGCTTTCCAGATTTGATGATGTTTCTACAATTTATGATCTACATAGAACTCATTATTAGGACATCCTGTCCGAAGGAGAAAAAAAACCTCGAATTTTGAACACAGGATGATGCTAAGAGTACCAGATATTAAAGAAGCGTTAAATTAGTTTCTTTGTTAGATTTTTCAACATAATATATCAAGATGTTCAATGGAAAATAGGGATAGTGTTTAAGCCTAATCAATACAGAATGTGCTTCCGACACAAGTTAACATACTTTCCTAATGGAATATATAATATATTAGGAATATTATGACCTATCAGATAAGAGCAGAGCCCAATTGATGCCAAGCCTTTGTCCCAGCAAGTAGTCGTCAGCAGTAGCCTTGATCGAACGTCATAAACTCCGTCCCATTCAAACACAAAACACGAGTAGGTACATTAAAAACCCCGTCACGCGAGCTAAAATGAAATTCCCTACAAACGTACCCCTATCATCGATACACGACTGCGAAACGCGACAGTGTAATTTACATTTTCGCAAACTTATCTTGGCGACATTTACATAAAGATAGCACGAACTGTGAGAGTTCGAGACGCATTGGAATCGAGTTAGGGGCGGAGTTACTTTAAAACTGTCGCTTAGTTGAGACGCTGAATCCGTTTAGAGTTTTCGTGAGTTCTTTAGAGGTGGCCGATGTCGATAGAATTTTGGGAATATTGTCATTGGTTTTTTCAAGCGATTTTGTGTTCTGTTAAGTATAACAGGATAGTAATCCCTCCTGAAGCACAAAAATACGAAGACAAGGCAGACCTTTAAAAACGAGGTTCCCTTGTAAAGTTTACAAAAAAATTAAAAAAATCCAGAATTCAAAGAAGAAATGGTTTTTTTTTATCATAACCATAAAAGACTAGGTGTATAGAAGTTGTATCATCAAATTATTTACAACAATACTATTATTTAAATATACAAAATATCGATATTCCGATCTCATCCCTACCAACCACTTGGGGCGTCCAAGTTGCGTATTGAGTTACGCGCCCTCTCGGTCCAATCGCATCAAGCAGCCTCCGATGCCATTAAAATATCCCGTTGCCGAGACATCGTAATCTCCATATTTACATAATAACACTCCACTTGGATACTTTACATTATTTTTATGTAGCTTACCTGGTTTTAGGGGATTATCATTTGTCAAGTGACACTTTAAAGCAATATTCATATTAAATTGAGACCGGCAGTTTTATGTGCACTATATATCCTTTTAATTAATCGGATACTTACTCGATCACGGCATCGATAATAGTATTCCGTAATGTTTATTACTCAACCTCCTGATGACTGGCATATACGGTGCAAAAGATTTAATTAGATAAGAAGAATCGATCATATCCATAAAATTTTATTGGTTAAGGATTCTAATTCTAAAAGTCCTAATAGATCATGCGTTCTCCGCGCCATCTTTAAACCACATCGTTCACTTACTTTGAAAACGGTCGTAGTTTGTTCGAATGTAGTAGGTAGTCATTCGCTTATGTCACCTTATAATTTTCCACTTAAATCCTAAGCCGGTTATAATTGGTCATGCAAATATCTAGACGTAATATATTCTTCATATGAATCTATGTGTTCCACAGTTGAGTTGTCTTGGATGCCATTTGACTACAACTACTTCCTTAAATTCACACTAGCAGCTTTCTATTCTAATTCGCAATCCCCCCAATTCAAGGAGACCCGGGAAGACATACAAAATCGATGACACAAGAACGCGTACCTACCGCATTCTTTCACACGCAAATTCAACATTTCTATCAAGAGGGTATTGAATACTCGCCGGGTAATTGATTCGCCGGGGTGCCCCTTGAATTTCAATTGCGATTAAAGTGATATAACTTGGATGAACGTGACTGATGTAAATCAAGTAGGATGAAGAGACGATTCTTAAACGTCTTAATAAATCTAATCCGTAGCCTCTATATTTAGGGGATATTCAGTAGAATTCAGTGATGAAATTGATTGACCAGCTTTGAACCATACTACCGATCTTCGAACGTTTAGCGACCTGTTTCGTGGCTTATTTTGATACAGTTCAGTTTTATGTTGGATAGCTGACACAAAGGACACAATCTTACTTAAATGCTATAAACAAAATGTTTTAACATGCCTCTTTTATGAGAAGTAATGTTCAATACCAGCAATATGCCCCTTATTCTTTAATTTTTTAAATACTTGCAAAACAAAATGATGACACATAAATATGCATTATTTATTCCAAAGGCTAAGTATATATCACAACTAACCAATGCGACTCATAACGCAACTAGAAAAATGACTTTCGCATGCGATAATAACATCAATATTGCTTATATTCATACGAAAGTGATTATTGTTGTGTATAGTAAAAGTCGATCACATACATTTTATATGTCATAAATATGACAAACCTTAGTATATTTACGATCGGCAATTTCGTACTAAGTGATACGACGATAAAATTTATCCTCTCGTAACATGCGTCAAAGCATATTATATACTAATATGAAATGGGAATCAATTTGTTGAAGATGGGATGTAGATGTGAAACGGCTATTTGAAGTAATTGATTGAATAAACTAATTTGAGTACGTGTACTAGAAAGTCAACGTATCATAAACCATAAAACGTTTTTCCTAATAAACGTAAAGCTCTTGGATTAAAATAATTTAATAATTCAGGAGATAGTTATTATCCATTCCCATCACTTAACTCGGCTTTGTAGGTTTACTTAATACCTGAAGACACCGTTTTTTTTAATTTAAGAGTTTAGAGAACCGAAATCATATCCTACTAATCCTACTTCCTATCCTACTATTATCATATCATACTAATATTATAAATGCGAAAGTTTGTAAGGATATGTGTGTGTGTGTGTGTGTGTTTGTTGCTCTTTCACGCAGAAACTACTGAACCGATTGCAATGAAATTTGGTACGTAGACAGCTGGACAACTGCAATAACATATAGGCAACTTTTTATCCCGATATTCATACAGGATACGGACTTACGGTCGCAGCTAGTTGAAATATATTTTTTCATCATCCTTACAAACTTTCGCATTTATAATATTAGTAGGATAGGATATTGTAAATTTATAGCTGATCAAAGGCAAGATTCACCTAGTTGTAGTTAAATGAATCCGTCTTTACGAATTGGTTTTCATATTAGTAGACGCTCGTCCCGACTCCGCCCGAATTACTTTTTTACCCCAAGGAAGCCTTTAATAGAGATAAAAAGTATTCTATCACCCAAGTCAGCTTATACCCTATCTTTATATCAAATTTCATCAAAATCCATTAAGTAGTTTCAGCGTGATTGACAGACAAACATCCAAACAAAAAAACTTAAAACATTTGAAATATTAGTATCATTAAGTATTACGACGTATAGTTTTTACAGAGGTTGATTATTTAAAATTCATGTATACCAAATTGTAAATATACATCATGTCCTGTACAATCACATATAATATTTGATATATTTCAGCAAAAAGCAACCGAGTCTAATCCCACATAAACTCAATATAACCGTATTTAATTTCCAAAAGTACATTTTACGACACGTCCAGATATTTGATATCACAGTGGAGGCGATATAAAAAAATTACGACGAAATATCAGCATATAAAGTAGGCGAACGAATGATTGATTTGTATCGCCGTGATGTCACATAAAATATGGATACCTTGCATCATAAAAGTACCCTCGAATTTTGACCATTGAACCTCTTTGCATAATTTTGCGCCTTGATTCTCTAGGGCGACGATCCTTTCAGTGTATTGAATTTTTTACCGATTGTAAACTCGCCTCGGGGTTCAATGTTAACGCTATTTGTGACATCGTTTTTTTGTATGTGTTATTTATTATATAACGTATCTTAAGTACATGTGGTTATACATTTCTTTCAGTTAAAGATATGAATTTTCTTATTTAAAAAATACCACATGATCCCATCGTAATGAGTATTTAATTATTAAATTGGTACTGAATTGACCATCGCTTTCCGCCTTATTTAGTTAAGTCTACAATTTATTCACCACTACCATAAATAACCATATACGACTATAACAAACCATTATCGACTACAAATTGAAACATATGGCGACAATAAAGTTAACGTGAAAGTTACGTACTTAACGGAAATAATTGATAAGCCCCGTCCACTGGGAGGTACACTATTGTGTCTTTGCATGCGATGTGATGAATTGCGATTTATCCCCTAACAATTATAATACCTTTCCTTTTCCTCACCCTTCCCAGTCCATTTTAACTTGAGGCGGGCAACGCATCTCATGTAGAGGCCTTTTCAGAAATTTTTAATTGGCGATGGTGATTGTTTAACATCAGATAATGTGAAAGCATCTTTGAGCTTTTAATTGACCTTTCTATTATTATTTTTTTACGTGAAGAATACATGCTCAGAGATTCCAGGAAAAGTGTCCTGCTCGGACCTGCGGCCCTGGAGAGCAAATAAGCTATGGAAATGTTTTGTTCAAAGATTCCACATGCGGTCATTTATATACCGTATGAAAATGTAAAAAAAAACTTTCTTTTCGAAGCAATAGTTCCTGAGATTAGCAAGTACAAACAAACAAATTCTTCAGCTTAATATTACTTGTATAGATTTAAAAATTACGCTTCGCTATATCTAAATAGTATAAAAAAATCGCTTTCGTCTGTCCCTATGTATGCTTAAATCTTTTAAACTACGGGACAAATTTTGATGGGGTTTTTTTAATAGATAGAGTGATTCAAAAGGAAGATTTATATGTAACATCTATTAAATTGCTCCAAATTTAACGCGCGCGAAGCCGCGGCCAAAAGCTAGTAAATAGTAAATTGATATCTGATTTACTATTAAGTTGGAATAAAATTGAAGTCTGATAAATCTTAGATTTATATCTAAGTTATAAAAACAAAGCTTTACCCCTAACACATAATTATTAACGTGACTTCGTTTGTAAACACAACCCCCTTTTATATAGGCGCTTGGGGACGCACAATATAGATTACTGAATTTAATTCATAACTAACCTCATGACCTGGCTTCACTCGGGCTGAGTCGGGTTAAATTAATCTTTAATCTATAAGACAGCGATTGAGATAGAAAAAGAGGCCCGAAGCTTGTGTTGTCAAATTTCGTAGAGTAGTTCTTGGAATACATTTTAATAACAGTCTCTCAAATCTCTTTATTATATTGTTAGTTAAGAAATCAAACAAATAAATAAATATAATGTATTTATATCGTATTTTCTTGTGTTTGATTTTACGCGAGTATTATACATTTAGAAATTAAAAACTTTTAGCTCTGAAATGTTTGAAACGTCGGGTTAATAATATAATAAACTAGCTGACCCGGCAAACGCTGTTCTGCCTTACTCTTATCCTGTAGGGGTATGAAAAATAGATGTTGGCCGATTCTCACACATACCCAATATGCACACAAAATTTCATAAGAATCGGTCCAGCCGTTTCGGAGGAGTTTGGCAACGAAAACTGTGACACGAGAATTTTATATATATAAAAAATAAATAAATCGAGTTTAAAATCCGTTAAAACGTTTTTAATTTCTAATTGTATTTATTTCATTTAATTGTTTCATTTTTTGGCCAATAGGCAAACGCTAGACCACGATCTCACCTGATAATAAGCTGAGATATGGTCTAAGATGGAGCGCGCTTCCCTAGAAGGTACCAGTCCACTCTTCTCTTGAATTGACCACATAAAATATCCTTATTTGCCTTGCCTACTTTACTTTCGAGACCAGGCTAGCGTGCAATAATTAATTGATTTTTCAATTTATCTGCACAATATTAAAATCATCACTGCTAGAAACGGTGAAAGAAAACATCTTGAGAAAACCGGCACGTCGAAGAATAAAACTATTCGACTATGACATCTGCCAACCCGCAATTGGCCAATGTAGTGGATTATGGCCTGAACCCTCATAGGAAACCCGTGTCCCTGCAGAGGCAACATATATGGGCTGATGATGAGAATAATATCACATTTAATACACATGTTACGTACATTTCATAAAAAAATATTTCATGTTCCCTACACATAAGACTCGGTGCGTTTGTACTGTGAACACGAACATGAATATTTGCCTGTTAAAGATTTGAAGGCGCTTTTAATTCTTTACCTAACAATTAGAGAAAAAATATTTATTATTACACTAGCGATCCGCCCCGGCTTCGGCCGTCATACAAACATAATATAACCTAGCATTCAGGGATCACATAACTATCACGAATTTGTAACCGATACAGTGTCAATAAATTCTGATATAAACAAACAAGCAAATAAACGAACTCCTTTTTTATTAGCTTATATTATTAGTTTTTACAATTTATGTCGTTATTTTCTTCTTTAACTATTGATTATTTTCCTTTCTTCATCAATCTTTATGTGTGATTTATCATGGGTTGGTTTCTTAAACAATAAATAAAAATAAATTAATATCAACCATAAACCACATAATTTATCTTAATGCATTTAATATTTATTCTCGGTTTCCAACGCTTACGTACTACCGTGTCAAGTGTTCTAGAAAAAATTTACAAATAAATGAAAATCAGCATTTAGCTTCTTCGTGTATATACTTGGTATATTAATTTTAATAATTATATGCTTGCTTCCCCGGTTCCACACGAATATCCTTGTATCGATCGATAGCCTTTCAAAATCTAACGCTTACATTTGAAATAAGATTTTAATCAAATTATAAGTATAAAACCAATACAAACAACGTACATATATTAAGGATAATACCAAAGTGATGAAAATAAAATATTATTCACATACATGATATGAACACCACATAGAGATAAAAAATAAAAAAAAAAAAAATCTTAAGGCCGTTATTTCAGCCTTGGTCATCTTATCAAAAGACAGGATAACATGATTAAAGCACAATTTTGTAATGGTTGTTAAATATCTATTATATTCGACGAATTAGTTTTACCACAGATAACGTAATACTAGGTCTTACTCAGAAATAATGAAATAAAGAAAGCAAATACATAGTTTAACGTTTTTGCTATAAGATATTTTATGAGATTACAATATATACCTACATTTACATAATAATAATAAGTTTTTCTAAAGCAATCCAAAATTTAGGTAATTGTTTATAAATACCAGTAATTATAATAATTTCATATTATTCAATTATAAGTTAAGTTACATATTATTTTGAATATGATAATCGAATTGATTTCGATAATATTTTATCAAAAATTGTAGGTGCATATTTTGTACATTTGTTTTTAAATAGAAAAGTGGTAATAAGATAATAAGAAAAAGTGGTGTAATATCTATTTTTTTGCTTCCATGTCATCAACTCATGCAGATATTGAATATTTATAGATTATCTTTGCTTTGGTGCATCTCGACTAAAAAAACGCTCAATAACTTGTTTTTAAAAAATATTTCGATATTTTATTCTCAATATTTTTTATTAAAAAATATAATGAAGATGACGTTCAGACTTACAAGCGTAGGTTAATTTTAAAATAAACAATATCGCATTTTAAATAATTTAATTAAACAACGTTCCAAAAATCAGGTTCCACCGAGATTTGAACTCGGATCGCTGGATTCAAAGTCCAGAGTGCTAACCATTACACCATGGAACCGATGAAAGACTTTTGTAAAGTTTTTATATCATTAAAAACTGTATTATTTTATTTCATGTTTGAAACTGGTTTTAGCTTTTAGTATGCTCATTAGATAAAAGAGTCCTTATGCAGTTTAAATAAATACACAACCAACACTAATTTCATAAAATCGTAAATTTATATGTTTTCCAAACGGATTGTAATGTTGTTTTTGTATCAATCTCTTTTCTTCCAAATTTCCCGATTCGTACTTTGATTTTTTCGTCAGAAAGTCTATCTAGATACCAAGTTTTTTTTTTAAATAAAAATGGTGCTAAATACAATTTAGCGAGAAAAGAAAATAAAATTTATCGTATCTATTATATAATATTGGAATTCGGAGCACACTCGATATAAGCAACCAAAAACACGATTTTCATTTTAATATAAGTATATTATATACTATTAAAAATGAAATTACATTACTTGTTATTTAAAAAAGATGAATTACCAAACTACTAATCCAGTTCCAGTTTCCATATGTGTTATTGACCTCATTGAGGTCACGACTACAATTCTTAACAATCCTTCCATGAGAATAGAATCTTAATCAATGTTAGTTACTTGGTGCTAAATATTCAATGTTTTAATTATTAAGTTTTATTTTTTCCGGTACTACAAAGAACGATAACACGTCTCAATTTGAAACAACCGATACGCAAAATTTTTGAATAAGCAGTGTTTTTAGCTTTTGTCGGCGATTTTTGTAAAAGAGAAAGCCCATGAAGTTTATACATAAACCAGCATTGGGAAGGAGATCTGAATGTAGAAATAGAAAAACAGTATTTTTGAAATACCACTATTAATTATTGATACAATATATCACTACATAGTATAAAACAAAGTCGCTTTCCGCCATTAGATTAGATCTTTAAAGTTAGGCAACAGATTTGATTTTTTTGTTAATTAATAGTGTTTCAAGAGTCAAATTTATATGTATAAGAACACATGAAAAAAGAGGGGCTTAATTCCGAATTTAACGTGCGCGAATCCGCAGGCAAATGCTGATCCCCGATAAAGCAAGATAGCGTATAATTCTATTTTCCGTTAACAGGGAAAAAATCTCTTCCCTACTTCTTTCAGGCGACAAGATGATGAGAAGTTTGTGGAATTTTGTTTCCATAAAAACACTCTCAGTAGCAAAGGTATGTAAGCAACGTAGATCTATATATAGATAGTTTATAAGACCGACTAAATAAATAAACTGTATTAGAACTATCACATAGAATAGACTAGGTATCATTATACCCAACCTTTAATGATCAATCGTTTCCGTCGCCTCATCATCATCAGTCCTTGTATTCTCAATGCAGGACACAGGCCATAGCCTGAACCCTCATGGGAGGCCTGAACCCTCATGGATTATGATCCACCATACTGACCAAGTGCGAGTTGGCAGATGTCACAAGTCGTCGAAGTTTTAATTCTCGGACATGCCGCTTTCCTCACGATGTTTTCCATCACCGTTTCGAGCAGTCGTCTCAAACAAAATCCTTCTAATATTATTAATGCAAAAGTTTGTAAGGATGTGTATGTGTTTGTTGCTCTTTCACGCAAAAACTACTGAACCTATTGCAATGAAATATGGTACGTAGACAGCTGACCAAGAATAACATACAGGCAACTTTTTATACCGATATTCCTACGAGATACGGACTTACGCGGGGCGCAGCTAGTTATATATAAACCTACCCCTGCCCCACAGAGGTCTGCACAATTCTAACTATCCAATAAGAGGCTCGCATATATCGAAACATCAAATTCCATGGCAATACCCGTTATGGCCGTCGTTAAGTAAGATATAAAAGGAAATTTACATGTGTATTAAACTTTCCATGTCGCGTGCATGCCGTACGACACACGTGGGTGTCGTCAATGTATAGATAATTATCGAACGGTTAACGTGTTATACGGATCGTGTCGTGTCTGTGTCCTCACGTTAAGAGTGCGACACGATATCGGTAAGATCATTGTGGCTTTTATGTATTTAGGTATGGGGATTAATACTATATTAAGTGAAGTCCCATGTCCCCTAGTGGGGTATAGGGCAGATGATGTACATCTGTTTCACTGATCGATTTTCTTTACGGACAAGTAGGTGATCAGTGTTCTGTGTCCTGCCAGACCGAGACATATTTTTTTTGTGCGTCCCCATCGGGAATTGAACCCAGGACCTCTAGGTTCTACGTTCATGCGTTTACCACTGTACCAAGGAGGCGGCCCATTATTATTACTATGGTTGATTGACAATAAGATTATTTTACTTTAATTGATTCTTTCTATTATTTATCTTTCCTTAATCCTTGATCATTGTTAACTCTATAACTCTATTTGAGTATGTATGGAATAACTCTATGAGAGACTAGAGAGAGAGACTGACTAAAGAGATAAGAAGTGACATAAAAGTTTTATTATATTGAATCATTTTTTTATGTAGATGACTTTTCCCATTAGTGAGTAGGAACAGATTTTAGAGGGTTCCGTACCCATAGATAAATCGGGACCCTATTGCTGAGATTTCACAGTGTGTTTGCCCGTCCGTCTTTACCTCAGGAACCGTGATATAAGACAGTTGATAACAATCAGAGATGATGTACTTTTGTCGCCGCTACAACAACAAGTACTTAAAAAATCTAGGTAAAGCAACGGTTGGATCTCTTATAGATTAGATGGTAATAGTTGTTATTCATCTTATTTGGACAGAAGGAACGCTTAATCACACAGTTCCGACTCAAAAACTCATAAAACACAAATGAATATTTTTCAAATAATCTACGTATCTCATTAAAAAAATACCATAATATCGGAACATATAAATGCCTGATGGTTAGGCGCAGACTAAGATCGTAAAGTCAACGTTTACGCGATAGCCCATACAGTTTTGTGGTTGTTTGCATAATTCCTTGGGATGCAGGCCTACCTTTATTACCTAGACATGGTTACTGGCGTGGAATTATATTATCTATGACATGGTCGAATCGCCACCTTAGTTTCCAAGTTTGTCTATTCTCTATGTGAACTATGTCTTTATGATACATGATTGGTACAGTGTTTCGAGAAATACAAAAAAACAGAGCTGTTTTCACATTTATACTTTTAGTACAGCCGGTTG
Organism: Zerene cesonia; assembly: GCF_012273895.1. Taxonomy (NCBI): domain Eukaryota; kingdom Metazoa; phylum Arthropoda; class Insecta; order Lepidoptera; family Pieridae; genus Zerene; species Zerene cesonia. Next base: position 9,266,550 of record NC_052102.1, on the reverse strand, counting down.
TCCCGACCTGCCCACGTTTAAAACTGAATAAAATATGGCCATTGCCACTATGTGAAGATGCACCTTTCCAATGGCGAAGAAATTTTTGAAGTCGGTTCACAAGTTATTAATGAAAAACATTAAAAACATGCTTTCTATAATCCAATTAAGATTATAACAGTATGCTTTGGTTGGAAAACCTAACCTAACCAACCAACTAAAGAGGCGGTCATCGTATAATGTCACATAATACATATTGGCAAACATATAAAACCGTTATGTGGCCTATAACAATGATCAAAAGGGTATAAACTATGTCCCTACATATTATTAACTAGCTGTAACCTGCGTCGTCACTCGCGTTGTACCCGGGTAAAACAGTAACTTATATGCTAATCCAGGTAATATTCTATCTCTGTACCTAATTTCATGCAGTTAGGATAAGCTCTTTTTGTACATACATCTATCGATAATATCATCTATAGATAGGTATCCATACTTATAAACTTTCACGATTATAATACAAGTAGTACTTGAATCAATACGACTCGCATAATTTTCCATTCTATTAAATAATACGCCAATATTTGAACAAACTGCGCCGATACGAAAATAATCTCGTTAATAACGCACAATGACCGTTCACAAATAAAAATTCACTAAAAGGCTAAGCACAGTTGTTTTTGAACAAGATACTGTTCTTTAGGATGGAACGTCGTATATATTACACAACACAAAGTTAAAATTAATCTAATTTTTCAGGCAATAAGGTCCAAAACGCAATGGAAACGAACACGTTTTAAGTTCGGACGCTCTTTTCAATTACATTGCATTCACAGATTATAACTTATCTAATATAAGCTCTATGTGGTAAATCATAGAGTCCGTTTTAGTTTAGATTATATGCCGCATAAACTGAAGGTGTACGCCAGGGGTGCGTAAAGCCGTAGGCCTATTTGTGTCGGTTTCACACTTACAACAATAGTGTCATGATTCGTGATCCCGGATTATCCCGGTACAAGCCCGGGATTAGGCCGCGTTGCGGGAAACAAATGTGGGGATAACAAGTGACGAAACAAGTGCTCGGAGTCGCGTCATTAATTTGAATTTCGAATTCGGAAATTTAAATTGCGCGACGTCCAATTTGGCTGTATGAAAAAGCGCCCTTAGCCTCTGTTACGAAATTAAAAACCTTACGGATCGTTTTGGACACTTTTCTAACTAATAATTATTATATGTATATATATGCATACAATTAAACAGCAAACTCTAACTCAAACTCAAACAATTATTTATTCCATTAGACTTCTTATAGAAGCACTTTTGGATCGCATACAGAGAGGAGCCAGCACGAAACTCTGTAGCTGCTCTTTAAGAACTTAAATTTTTCCCATTTTAATTCAACATGTGTAATATATACATAAAATAGATGCCAAAGAACTGCGCTGCGGTTCTTAAGCGACAACATTCCATGGATTTTCATCTTCCATAAAGGCATTAATATCGGTCTTGAAACTTTAATTGTTTGATACCTGTTTGTACTGCTATCGTGATTTGATTAATGCTATTAGTGGGCTCTCTGAACTAATACATTTTTAATATAGTTATTGAATTTAGCACTTTAATAAACTGTGTCAGTACATTGAAGATATTAAAAAAATAATAATGGAAGGGGGTTTAAAAACAGTAATAGAACACGAATCTAACAGAAAATATACAAAGCATTTAAAAAAACGTGAATAGCTCTCCTACACCAACACAAGGTCCATAAATTCAAAATCAAAAATAGAACTCACCCGAAAAACTGGCCGGTGACACCGTATTCGAATCAAACGTTCCAAATTCAAATATAGCCGGGCCGACCCAACCGTGGATTTGGGGCGTGCATTCCTGAACGACGCGACGACTGCTCGCTGTTATATTATGTCCGTGATTTATTGCATTGAATTCTCTTCGGTAATTAGTGCGTGCCTGCCCTGCCAACTGGGAAATGTACTAAATTGGTAATTTAATTTGACGTCGAGCTAAACATTGCGATTCATAATGGCTTGGCGCACCCGACGTTGTTGGGGTTAGTTGCAGAAGAATAAGAGCTATGCATGCATGAAGAGATTTCAGTTGACGTATTTAACTGATGTGTATGTGAAGGAGTTGTTGATAGATTACAAGCTAAGTGAAAAAATACATAATTCCATTTCATCCGAACTGGGATTCCAATAAAGCAATAAATTTTCACACTATGTATTGCTTTTGGTCTGATTGCTGGTTGCAGGTTTAGTAAATAAAAAATAGTGCGAAAAATAAATACTGCATTGCATGACAAAAATACCTTAAACAGATCCACTATACAAATAAATATATATGTATATATGTACTAATCGTTGCTGTATACAAAATATACTCATATCTCCATGCCATTGTTATCACGATATAATGGCACTGGATTAGCTACCTCCAATTCAAAGCCGACACACAACTATTAATATTAGACCCCAACAAATGGGTTGCATAGAACAATTTCTCAAATTAATAAACCGACACTCTCACCCACGGATTACCGGAGATTGGGTTTAATCGGACCGGGAGCGTCCCATTAATAACGTCCCGTTAATTTAGACTCCTAGTTCCGACTATATTTCAAATATAGAACGGGGATTAAACAGCGCTTTCGGTTAGCGGCTGTCGCTCGATTAATGTGCGGTTACGCTTCTCTGTGGCAACGTTTAAGATCTGTTTAGTGACAGTGAGGGCGATGTTTATTAGTGAAATTATAAGATGTCATGAAAAAAAAATGAACCTTAACTATACTTTGCAAACGTAAAATATTCGAATTTACTGTAGATTTCTTTTTCGATTTTATTTTGCTTATCGTTCTGAATCTGAACATGTTTTTTTTTTTGACAGTCTGTAGAATTCATGTATTAATTCATTCTGTATTTAAATTCCGTTAACAATTTTTCTTCTGATCCAGATTTTTTTTTAAATTAAGTATCGAAACTAATGTTATAATGAGGAAACATTTCTGATTTTGTATGTATGTTTGCAATGCGATCACACAAAAACTGCTAGAGCGATGTAAAAATTCTTTCACCATTAAAAAACAGTATTTTCACTGAGTGACACTGCTATACATACGACGGGCGAAGTCAGGGTGAACAAGTAGTTTGCTTGTAGCTAGTTTCTTATCTAGAGCTAATTGAAGGGTTTGAAACTACAATATCTGTCAGGCTGAAGTATTAGCTTACTGAACATCAATATTGTAGTCTCAAAAAAATCCGTCTAGAACGAGGAAGCTGTAATATGATTGCGCTCAGGTGTGTACATTTTGAGTGTATTGCGGATAGAGTTTCAGCGCTAAAATGCTGCTGGGACTTTACTGAAAATCATACGAAATTTGTAAACACATCAGTTGATCCGTTTCAGAACGTAGTACTGCTAATTAACACATACAATGTAGAAAAAAAAACAAAACTGAGCTTTAAACAAAGAAATAAATTAAATATAACCCTCTCAATATTGCAACGGCGTAAGGTCTTTTTCAAACCCTACGCCTCTACAAATGGATTGTCGATTTTAAATAGCAAAGGATAAATATATCTCATAGTCCACTAAATCAAATACCTATCATATTAAATAGCTCTATACCTCGAATTATTCCTCCACAATAAATACTAAATACCTGTAAATTAATAAGCTAGGAAGTATAAACATAGACAATGACCTATAAAGCCTTCATATGAGTGCCTGTGTTTCATTGATATTAAAATCTTTTTATTTCTAAAGCTTTTGCCCGCGTTCCTTCGGAGTAGTGTAATAGATGTTATTATACATAAAGAACTTCCTCTTGCATCACTCTATTTATAAAAAAAACCCATCAAAATCCGTTGGGTACGTTTAAAGATTTAAATATAAGTATATAGGGACAGAGAGAGCGACATTGTTTTATACTATGTAGTGATATCGTAGTTGTGTGTAGTATAATTTGGAATTCATTCAAGTATGCAACCTTTTTTATGTCATAGCGCGCAACTAAGCTGCTGGTTCGCCCGATGGTAAGCGATCACAACCACCTGAACTGCGAATATTCGCAGACCTCATTGAACATTTGCAGTTCGGTTCACCAATGCGCTGTCCGCTTTTAAGCGGTAAGGAATAAGGAAAGGATTGACGACTGAAAAAAGAACATTAAAAGAGGGAATAGATTAGGAATCCCCATTAGATGTTTTAGTTGTTTAATTAATATGCATGTTGTGTTTACCTTTTAAAGGTGTGCATTTAGCTCTTAATTTTTTTTATGATTACTTGATATAATTTCTTTAACGTAATACCTGTTGGTGAACCTAAAATAAATAAAATAAAATAAAAAAATCCCCCAAAAAGCCTTGGATAGCAACATCGAAGCAACATTTTACCGTGCCCGATCAGCATATCGCATGGTATAAATCATTATGTCGCGACGTATTGGATTAAGATTTCCACGCCGGGCTTCATCTCGCGGAGTGACTCGATATTGACGCGGAATTTCCCGGGAGATGTGTGTAGTTGTGCGTGTGGGAAATATCCTTTACGTTTGCCGCTTTCGAGAGCTAATATGAAGGATAGATGACGATCAATCAGCGCCATCTCGTGTGCGCGACCGAATGTTCTGGTGCACGGTAATGTATTTTTGTTTGTTTGTTTGTAATGGTTTTAGGAAGATGTTCGGCGTTAACGGATTTGGTAGAAAACACATTTTAAATACCATCGATGTAAAAAATTGTTGTTAGAAATAACATACATCGTAACATAACATTTTTACTCAAATTATAAACGCGTTAGTAACTGTATATCTGTCTCACCTAAGCCAGGCTACTACTATACCGATTTACATGAAATTTGGTACAGAGATAGTTTGAGGCAAAGGACAATTTTCATCCCAAAAATCCTCTTTGATCGGTGGAACAAAGCGGGAAAAACCTTGGACTCTACTTTTATCCCCTGAGTGCGCGGAAAAAGCCGCGGTCGGAAAGCCAGTTTTTAATAAATAAATATAATTCAAAATGGTTACCAAGATGTACTAGCTATTTATTAATAAAGAAAAAATTATAATAATAAAAGATTTACATAATTATTATACAATGGACAACCCAAAAATGCCCCAAACAAAGGAATTATCAATATCTGTCTCCGTATGCACACAAATAAGAAGTATATAAAAGAAAACAAAAGTACAGGTTCCACCGAGATTTGAACTCGGATCGCTGGATTCAGAGTCCAGAGTGCTAACCATTACACCATGGAACCGTTGATGCCTTCTCTAAATTTTGTGTGCGTTAACTATTAGAATTTTTTACTATTTTTCTCACTGCGAAAGAGATGGTATGCTTTTCTTTTTATGGGTGTATTTATTTAACACGCCTAAGTAGACTGAGCCTTCTCGTATTTTTATGTTAGTGGTATCAAATGAAAGATAGTAATAAAAAGAGACCATTCGGATAAACCAAAAATTAAATAGTCCCCTCCTGCTGTATCACAGAGTATAATTGCTTGACTAATTTATTATATAACGTATTCTACAATATACACGCATTATTTTTATCTTGTTTTTGTCGTAAATTTTTTTGTTTTTATACTTGGTTTATTTACATTTTATTTTCATTTGGTTTTACGTGTCAAACGAAAAACTCATGTATGTACAAGCAATTAAAACCATTCGCCGCAATCAGAATTATTTCTAGTTAGATATAGTATTATGTTATCTATGCTTAGATCATTTTTTATCCGTCGTGGACAATTTTTACATTCCAAGGTGCTTCCCCTTTAAAACAAGTCAATCTGAGAACAAGACGTATTATCATAGTATTATGTTATCTGTATTATTATTATCCATTTTTTGTACTGTTTTAAGTGAATTATGTGTATGTTTTCCTTTACATAAGATTTTAAATGTTATTTTATTTAAGACAATATTTTAAATTCTAAAAATAATTAATTTTCATTGGTACCGTGATAATGAGTACTTTACTATGTAATATAATTATTTATTAGTGTCTGACTTATCCTTAAAATCTATCTATCCTTATTATTAAAAAAATTAACCGATATTCCGAAAAGAAGAAGGTTCCTTCTCACTTCGTCTGGTTTTTATCGGCTATGTAACTCGACATGCGTGATTTACTTTTGTGTTTGATAAGAAATTACTGTCGTTTAGTCCCATTGTAGATACTGAAGTGGAACCTTCTCCCAGGAAAATCAGTGACCTTTTTCTTATAAAATATCAATTCTCACAGCTCTAATTTTAAAGTACCTTACGAAAAACTATGTAAAACACACAAGACGTGTCCAATTAATATCCAAAGCGAAGTGGTTGAAATACAAACAACAGAAAACAAAACAGAAGCCAACAACGATTCGTTCATCCATCGCCGTGGACAATATTGGACGGGAGACAGATGGTGGGACAAGTTGACGATAAAATATTCACACCACGAACCTTGTACTTGAGCGAACAATCAGTCACTGTGGATAGAGCGATTTAATAAGGCTGCCGCGGTGCGAAAGCACAATTTGAATAGCGAATGAATTATGTAGGGCTAGTGCACTTTTACATGGGATAGGCGAGATGATAAAACATCTTCCGGTGTTTTATTATCTTGCTATTGGAGAACATGGTATTCTCCACAACCTGTCAATTCAATTCAATATCTTATATCTTTAAACGAGCAATTCTTGTATATATATACATATAATTGGAATCTCGGAACCGGCTCCAACGATTTTCATGAAATTTAGTATATAGGGGGTTTCGGGGACGATAAATCGATCTAGCTAGGAATCTTTTTTAGAAAATGTCATATTCGTGTTTTATTCGTGTTTTATCGACTTAAAATTACTTTTTTTAACAAATAGGAGGCGTTTGAGTAGTCCCAATTTATTACGACTCTTCCTGACATTTATTGGCGAATAATAATACTATTTTTTGGCGAATAATTAAAGTTAAAACAAAAAATACCGAGCTAAACTCGGTCATCCAGGTACTATTAATTTATGGCAGTACTACGTTGCCATAATTTTACCAATATCCTGTAGTGAATAGGTTTGTCCACGTCCAAAGAGATTTTGGTGATGGATAACATATATATTGTGCTTGTTTTCTGATTGTTTTAGATGCCATCTGCGCTTGATTTGAAGCTGTTTGGGCTAAATTTATTGAAATGAGTTGTGGGTGGTAATTTTAACCAACATTCCGAAAAATAAGGAGGTTCTAAATCACACTTCACACTAAAACGTTCTAAATGTGCATGTTTGTTTGCTTGGATATTTTTCCGTCAATCGCACTGAAACTATAGAAGGGATTTTGATAAAATTTGATATACAGACAGGGTGTGAGCTGTCTTGGGTGATAGGTTATTTTTATCCCTACTACTTAATATCTTGTGGGTTCTTAACCGAATGGCGTGGTTCTTCTTGTGTTTGATTAGAAATTATAGTCATTTAATCCAATTTTAGAGTCTGAAGTGCTACCTCCGCCCCAGTGACGTCGGCGACGTGTTTTGTAGAAAACAATTATATTATCACAACTTGCGTCTCTTACTATATTTATATAATTCCTCATTAAACAACAACAGTCATGTCTGACGCTTCATTGCAGTCAGTTTAAAATACTATTTATTCTCCCACTTATATCCATTAAAAACCCGGCGGCCCAGTTTGACAATTATTGCAAGGGGTGAAGTACAAATGATTTACAGACATGCCTCTGGAATGATGTACAGTCTTCTAAATTTGTTTTTTTTTTTTTTTCTTTTTTGTCTTAAAACAAACTGTTTAACGGCCATCGTTTAAACTGTAAAACAAACTCTTTGCCTATCGATCATATAATCACATGTTAGATATAAATAAAGAACAATAAATTATAACATAAGGCTCAGAATGCTATGTAGAAAAATAATTTAATGAGTATGATTAAATAAAACGATCAGTGGTGGCTCAGTGGTGAGGACCTCAGACTTCAAAATCGATAAGTCGGGGTTCAGACCAGGAAATAAACATCAAGCAAATAAACATCACCACTGCTCGAAACGGTGAAGGATACCATCGTGAGGTAACCGGCATGTCTGAGTATAAAAAATTCGACGACAAGTGACATCTGCCAACCCGCACTTGGCAAGCGTGGTAGATTATGGCCGAAACCCTCATAGGAGGCCTGTGTCCCAGCAGTGGGAACATATATGGGCTAACAATGATGATGATGATGATGATGATGAAATAAAACGAATACTCTCCTGGTTTATTGAAGAGAGTATTTGAATTTGAACTACAATGGCTGCGTTGTACGATGCGTTGAGAACATCCATGAACATGTATTTCACAGTAGAAAACACTTGTACATTGATAGAATGCTGAATAATAACGAATTTAAACTACTTATATAATTAATTAACAAATTTTACATATTTAAAAAGTTCATTACTATCAGCTGACGTTAGCTCAGCTGTTGACACCTGTCAGAATTCAATGCAATGGGAATGCTAAAATTATGTTATCTGTGGCACAGATAACATATTACTATACTAGTCTGTGGTAATATTTATCTCTCTACCACAAGATTGACATTTAAACCCGCATTCAACCCGACTCCTGTCCATGCTGAAATTCCCAGTTCAGATATGGGCAAAAACAATATTTTATGCCAATCGCTAAGCGGCCCACCTCAAATGTATGCCTGTAGATGTGACTTCGCGTAAAGCCATACATGATATACGGTTTGAAGATAGAACTGAGGATTTATTTTAACTTAGGATAATATATTTCAGCTTACATAGCTTTTCGTTTACGTAGACACATGTATGTATGTTTGTATGTACATGTATGTATGTTTTGAATACCTACCTAAAGTATGTACATAATATTATAATATTTTGTGATAGTTTAACAGGTATCCGAACATGTCGTGTGTTAATATCTTACTATTAACCTAATATTGTAGCACTTATAATTCTTGACTCAGTATAATAAATTTCAAATTGAAATCGGTTCAAATTTAATTGCGAATACAAGGAATCATATTTCTATTATTAAACCAAATAATTAATAATTTTAGTTTAATATTTAATCCCCATATCAATCTTCAGACAGTAACCCCACATTCACGCCAAAATATTTCAAAGCATCACATTAAATATTGACAAAATAAAAATGTAGAAGACATTCGGACGTGAGCGTTATGTCGACGTCGAATAACCGCTGGAGGACCGTTCCATTTTCAAACGGTTTCCCGCCAATAAATATATTATCGAGTTACAATACGCGGGGGAGTTGCCAGTTAGAAAAAAAACTATTTTGATATGTTGACTTCCTAACTTTTTGGTTTTATTCATTTTATAAACTATCCGATAGTTAGATAATATTTATTTATAATATGGTTTTTCTTTTTTTTATAACTTTGATTGGTCATAAAAATAATGCGCCGCCCAGTGTAGGGAATGCAAAACCAATATGAAATAAAATTGAAAGTAATATATACATCATTTTTTCTGACTTTACGAACTTTCGTTTAATAGAAATAAGTGCAGTCTGGAATACCAGATTATCACGTATTGAAATTATTACAGTATAGTGATATTTTTATGTAATTACTATTACTTAGTAATTCTTGGAGACATGTTTTAAGACCTTCCTCAGCTTCCTAACTTGAATTTTTTTACGTCGTTTATTCCTTATACAGGATCAAAGAATCATAAAAAAAAATAATGAACGGCCCTATACTATTATGGCAGCGATTTACTATTTAGATACAACAATTTTGAATTCTATAATCATAATTTATGTGTATGAACAGATTAAGCTGAATCAACATATCCTAAATTTCGACAGATTGTTTCATGGTTCCATGGTGTAATGGTTAGCACTCTGGACTCTGAATCCAGCGATCCGAGTTCAAATCTCGGTGGAACCTGTACTTTTGTTTTCTCCATTTTAAATAAAGGTATAAATTTTTTTTATATTATTCGTTTAATTATTATTTTCATATTTCACATTAAGTTAAATTTTTACTATTTTAATTTTTTCTCAATTATTAAAAAAAATTCGTTTAACGAATAATTAAAAATGTTCAATGAACCGGATATAACATGTAATTAATTAAAATGTTAATTGTATGGCACAGATTAACATATTGTTATCTACACAATATTATAAGAGGAAACTTTTAAATTTTAGTATTTGCAACGTTTACACGCAAAAAACAACTGGACCGATTTCAAAAATTCTTCACATCACTGAGTGTCATAGACTATACATGTAGCACGAGCGAAGCCGGGGCGAACAGTTACTGAAATATAATATATTTGAGTAAATATATTATAAAAGGTAGAAAAAAATACCACCTAACCACCCTTCTGCAATCCATAATCATTCCCAGAACGGCGTCATAACTGTCCCAAATACCATCAAAGTATTGCGTAAAATTAATTAATTACCGCCGGCGCGACAAAACTAGTTTCCTAGATTTCACTGAACAAAAAGCTCTAAATACCTAGCGTCCATTAATATTGTAACTAAACACCGAAACGTAATGCCGCGCCTGCGGCATCAACTGATTAATTTAATTAAAAAAAGTAACTCTTTCGTTAGCATCGCCCGGGGACCGCGTGGCGTGTTTACGGGTTGGAAAAATCTATGTGAGCCGAACTGAACGTATTAAAACATAGTTTAAACCACAGATAACATGATACACTACTGTTTAAACAGTGTTTAATTAAATTTAGAAGAGTTGTATCGAAATTAGTTAAAGCGCCATCTAGCGTGACGCGTGTAAAACGAGATCAAGCTTGTGGGTGTGGCACTGGGAGATAATTTTATAATGAGTCCCGAGATGGTATGGCGCTATCCTCATTCATTATCAAAGTTTATGACGTTTTTAATTATCGCTTAACATTGCATTTTTTTCAAACTCATTGCACGCTATATTGAAACTCAAAATTAACTCATCATTTAAGAAAATAAGACAAGTAATTTTCTTTTATTAAATTACTATCATGAATCTTATAGAAAAGGATATTTTGTCACAGATATTAAAGTAATATACTTGTAATTTATTTCAAACATCTTTATTTAAATCGCTCATAAAATCATTAGAATTCCAATAACCATCTGATCAAATATTCTATTCGGATCGCACACGCTTCGCTTACTTACTACTCGCCAAATCTCACAAATCAAGCAAAAACCACGTTAGGTACAGTTACTTTATAAAACAACCCATTAACCGGCTACCATGCCAACCAGCCTAACCCTTCCTCGCTGATCCTTATCACCTGTACATCACGACCCAAAGTACATTAGTGAGTGAATTATTATTTCTGATTAATAAATTGTGTGTCCCTCAAGACCGGGCCGGTACCACGGTCGCGTCAATTATGAAATTTGATGCGTTTTCATTAAATTTTACGGGGCCCCAGAGGCCGGAGCCTTACTGGGTTAAGGCTTGACACATTTAGGGTTAGTTTTTGGGCGGGGTTATTGGACGTAATGAAAATGATTATACTGCTTTTTTCTTTTATTGAAGTGAAACTTCTTTAGAATCGTTGTGATTTCAAACCTGATGCAACGGTAAAAACGACAGGTAAGAGACACAAATACAAAAATGTGTAGAATGAAGCCGGCAAAGAATGAGACAGAAATATTCATACTATTTTATATTTTACATATATTCATCTCATTCTTTTGTCGATTTACTGAAATTTCACTTCTATCGTGTGTGAATCGCACACACACCTTTTTTTTTTCTTTTTTAATAATGCGCATTTAAAATCTATGGTGGATTTATTGTATTGCATTATTATACTATAAGTACTATTACTAAATATACTGGCATTGCATACAAACCATAAACGATTATAAAAGGTGGGTGAGGTTAACTAGTAAAGAAATAAGACGCTTACCTTACATTGTCTATTTGTGTTCAATAAAAACGTTAATAATTCTTCTAAGGAAATACGTTCATTTTATTAATGAGAAAAAATATCACGTTGTCACAACATAGTACAAAACGCTGCGTATAAGTCGCTTTCTCCGTCCCTATGTCCATATTTATACCAAATCTTTAAAACTACGCAACGGACTTTCAGGTTTTTTTTTTCAATAGATAGTAATTAAAGATTTGTAATTCAAGAGTAAGGTTTATATGTATAATAACTTCTATTAAACTACACCGAGTTTAACGCGTGCGAAACTGCGGCAAAAGATCTTTAATTTATAAAATTGTGATGTTAAAACGACAATGTGTAACATTGTGAAAATATTTAATTGCTTACTTAATATCATTTGTTTTAAATTGAATAATAATAAGCACCAATTGTTCGTAATTTTGGGTAACAGTCTTCAAGGTTCCATGGTGTAATGGTTAGCACTCTGGACTTTGAATCCAGCGATCCGAGTTCAAATCTCGGTGGAACCTTTCTTTTTTTTTTTCTTTTTTTTCATTAAAAATAATGCTTAACTATAACTTCAGAAAATATATACACATTAAACTTTAATTAATTTTGTGTTGTTATTGAAAAACCTTTTTTTTGTTCAACATATTTATATATGTTCATAACTTTATATTGTTTAAAAATAAAAATACATATATTTAATGACTACTACCCAACTAACAAAAAGCAAATCAAATCAAATTAATACATCTATTTAATCTATTTCAGATATCCAGAGGCTCCCGTCTGATCTGCTTGGTATACCTACTATATTATCTCTAGCTGTGCTCTATAAAATCGTCTCAAAGTTAATTACGGTAAATGTTAAAACTATGTTATGATGATTCAAAAGTGCTATAAGAAGTCTTATTGAATGAATAGATGTTAGAATTAAATAAAGCAAAATATAGAAGTTGCCCCTAAATCTATATAAAATAATAACCTCCTTTATTCATAAAGACATCAATTTTAAACAGAATCGAGGTACAAAATGTGTGTGTGTGTGTGTGTGTGTAAGTGAAAGTAATTATTAGACCTGTATCACTACATAGTAGTAAGCAAAGTAGATCCCGCGTCTGTATGTATGTATGCTTAAATCTTTAAAACTACGCAACTACGGATTTTCATGGGGTGTTTTTTAATAGATTGAGTGATTCATGAGGAGGGTTTACATTATAACAACATCTATTAAACTACTCTGAATTATACGCGTGCGAAGCCGCAAGCATAAACTAGTACGATATATTCATAGAACCAGTTCTAGTGAACCACAATACAAAAACCTAGTTTTACTGGGTCGAGACTACGAGTACAATATTATAGTATATTGACACTATAAATTGTATCATCAAAATTAAAAATGCATTTTTTATATAAATTACTCAGTGGTTTAATATGAATCTATTTGAATAGTAATTTTATTTAATGAAGTCATTGACGGACATGAAAACTAAAAATATTAGTTTCTTGTTACTATTGGATAATTTAATTGTGCTTTGGTACTGATATTTGGCTAGGAACGTCATAATAAGTTGTTTGTTTAGAGAAATTTTATTTGTAAGAATTTACAATGCATATCCATGTATGTATAGGTAGTTTAATTTATTATTGTACTGTCGCATCCATCATAAGAACACTTGACCCAAATCGATGATAGTGTCACCAGGGTCTGCCCCGTCATCGACCTGAATTTATTTGTAGGACTTACTACCAATAACTTCAGATATTACGGTACATAGGTACGTATCGGAGGTACTTCCCCCTAAGTTCCGGTCATATGAGCTAATGACCTTAGCATTCAGGTAGCAGAACAATGTTTTTATAAATTATAGTGTTGTTGGAAATAATGACATTGGTCTATTATTACCTACTTCCTTCATTTTAGAATATTGTCTCAATAACTAATATATCGTACAAAACAACACAAACATAAAATAAAATATCAATCCAGCTCACTTTTCAACCGACTTCAAAAAAGTCCACAATTCGACTAATTCTTTTTTGTATTTGTTACCTCAAAACTTTCGGCAGGGAGAACCGATTTTGATGATTCTCTTTATTGGAAAGCTGGTGCCTTTTGGTGGTCCCAGTTCAATTTACTCGTGAGAATTCGGACACGCCCACTATAACTTTACATTACCTATACTTACTTATGACATAGAGCTTTAACAAGAATAACAATATTATTCACTAGCTGTGCCCCGCGGTTTCACCCGCGTAAGTCCGTATCCCGTAGGAATATCGGAATAAAAAATTGCCTATATGTTATTCCAGTTATCCAGCTGTCTACGTACCAAATTTCATTGCAATTGGTTCAGTAGTTTTTACGTTAAAGAGTAACAAACATCCATACATCCATACTTACAAACTTTCGCATTTATAATATTAATAATAGGATAAGCTGGAGCCGCGGTTTCACTAGCTGGTACCCGCGTGAAGGTACACTATGTGCTGAACTAGATCAGATCCATAAAACCTAGACAGATCCGATCAGCGGGTTTTGCGTGAAAAAGTAACCATTCATACATTCTTACAAACTTTCACGTCTACGATTTAACATATAAGTGGGATTGTTCACAAGTTGTTTAGGGCATTGCTTCCTTGCATTTCATTCAGTAACCACTTCATCATGCGGACACTTGATTGACACCTCATCATTGGTGGACCTAATACATTTTAGAAGTTCCCTATTTTTTGTTGGTAGTAGTTTATGAAGAATGCGCTTTAATGTATTCGCGCCATCTTGTATTTTTACTACACAGAATGCGACTAATTCCTATTTATATAAAACAATTAATAATTATGCCCTCCCCGTGACCACGCTCGCTGTAAAGTGTTCGAAACGTCGGGTTAGTAATATAATGAATAAATCGCGTTTAAAATCCGTTAAAAAGTTTTTAATTTCTAAATTATGCCCTGTTTTTTTAATTTATAAGTAACAAAATGTCGATACGTTTACCGTTAAATAATAACTTAGGGATAAAATATATATAAACATTTTTTCATATATATCGTTCGGACCTGTTTTTTAATGTTTAAAATATCATAAAATATTAAATGCTCAAGTGTTGTTTTCCCCTTATTAGTTTTTTAAGAGTTTTTTTTTTCATTAAAAGGTGAAGCATAAGTCATGAGGCCATCTTAGTATAAAGCCTTGATTTAATTAAATCAGATTATTAAGTATTGGTACTCGATTAAATGAATATATTGTTCACTAGCTGTACCCGTGACTTCGTTCGCCTTTGTCAATAAATACTTAGATTGTCTTTCACCCCTCCCCCCTCAGACATCGTATCGATTTCCGGGATGAAAAGTAAATAGGAACCTTCCTCAGAGTTTGCATGATTCTCATTCGAGATACAGACAGACAGACAGACGAAAAATTCTTAAATTGCTTGTTATACTTTAGTAACGACAACAAAACGCCCCACGAAAAAAAAATCTAAATATCTTCAATATACAGAATTTGACACCGACCATTTTTATTATAGATATAGATAACATGGCCGTAGCGAGGGGCTCAAACCACCCCGAAACGTTAAGAATTGAATAACAGTTCGCTCTTTTAAAAGTACTCTTATAAAAAACAGTAACTCCACGGAAAAGTAAGATTTCAAGATATCAAAGTAGGTATTTGTTTATCGCTATTTACTCGTCTATGTAAAAAGGTTAAATACCCGATGACGTCACGTGTATTCAATAATAATTATTACCAGTAGATCCAACGCTCTTGCTGTTCTTTTATCATATCGAACATTTTATCTCAATAACATCTACTTCATATTATTAATTTATGCGGTTCTTTCCACACATCCAATCCTATCCTACTAATATTATAAATGCGAAAGTTTGTAAGGATGTGTGTTTGTTGCTCTTTCACGCAAAAACTACTGAACCGATTGCAATGAAATTTGGTACGTAGACAGCTGGACAACTGGAATAACATATAGGCCACTTTTTATCCCGATATTCCAACGGGATACGGACTTACGCGGGTGAAACCCCGGAGCGCAGCTAGTTTTAACTATAAATACCATGTTAGCTCTATGCTGCATTAGCATTACGCAGCACACATTTTTTTGGAAGCGCGCCATATCTATCGATTTCATAGAATTTGTATGATAACAGGGGACAAAAATACATTTGAAGATGTCAAACACTTCTGCAAAAAGATATAAAATCGGCACACTCAAGATAAAAAAGACACGCGTCAGAAAACGGTTCCTATCTTATCGGCATTTTACAATTTTCGTTAGTCCTTTTAAGGGTATGCGCTAGAATGCCATGTTCTCTTCTATGAGTAACCGCGATAAGAGAATGCTACTATATGGCTTTGTTATTAACAGGAAGTTATGATAGTTATATTTACGCAGAGATCACAGCTATCTTTCTTAGCGGTATGGTATAGCATAAACAGTATGTTAATACTTAATTTTCTCAATATAATGTGATACTGGTCTCAAACTAAGCGAGATTTGTAATATTGAATCTAGTATTTTCTTGTGTTTGATTTTACGCGAGTATCATACATTTAGAAATTAAAGACTTTTTAACATATTTTAAACGCGATTTATTCATTATATTATCAACCCGACGTTTCGAACACTTTACAGCGAGCGTGGTCACGGGAAGACTGAGTCTCAGTCTGTTCTGCATAAATCGCGTTTATAATCCGTTAAAAAGTCTTTAATTTCTAAATTTTGAATCTAGACAACTCATCTATAATAATATCATAGAGCTGAGGTTTGTTTGGTTGAACGCGCTAATCTACTAACGAACTACCGGCCCGTTTTGAATTGAGGAAAGTTATAGGCTATATATGTATCATGGGCGCAGTCGGGGCGGACCGCTAGTAAGCATATATTCTTAGTAGCTTCTAATATGTAGCTCCATAAAGATTCGATACATGCCATTTGAGGATCTATACATATCAACAGATGCATCATCTTTATCAAGCAATATTTGACCAAAACTTATTTCCACATAAGTATGTAAATTCTTTATGTAAGACTGATTTACGTTGTATTTTCAAACGACTTCAAAAAAGGAGGAGGCCAATTCGACTGTATTTTTTGTGTGTGCATTACATATCATAACTTTCTAATGGGAGAAACGATTTTTATGATTCTTTTTTATATATATATGCAGGCTAGTGCTCCCAGAACTAGATTCGATCATTTGAATTTGGTCTAGTTCTGAAAATCTGTAGACGGTATAGTTTTTTTGTTAAATCCTCTGTTTGATTTTGTGACCACGCTCGAAACACCGCGTCGGGATATAAAATATAATAAACTAGCTTCCCACATACGGCTTCGCCCGCCTCCGTATTGTTCTTACCTTTTCAACGCTCCCTGGACTATTCAGAATGCACTAAAACCATGATCATAAAAATCAGACCAGCCATTTCGAGTTTTAGCGAGACTTTTATAATATAAGAAGATTATTAAATTGCTTCTAAAATCCTTTGAAAAGTCCGTAATTTCTGTATGACAATAAATATGTGGACATTATATTTGAAGCTATGATGGTTACCTTTTCACTAGAAAACTGCTGAAAGGATTTCGATGATACTTGGCGATGACGTAGCTAATGAAGCGGAATAACACATTAGGTATAGAAAGACTTGCTTTTGACCGCGGGGTCGTGCGTAGATGAGGTTATATACCTAGTCTTGCCATAAATATTGTAATAAAGAAAAAAGAAAATTGTTAACTGCAAATAACATTTATTAC
>NC_052102.1:9235929-9247885 GCF_012273895.1 Zerene cesonia | reverse complement strand
TGACAGATTCGAAATTCAAATGTAATATTTTTTTATAATTAAGTGTAACAGTATTTATGGCCAGACTAAGTATACTTCCCATATATGCAGACTATGCAGCCAATAAGCAATAACATTTCTTTATATATACGAAATTGGCACTTATCCCAAAAAATAAGCAACGTGTACACATCCTACTCAGGTAACGAACAAGTATAATTACCAAATGTGTTAACTACAGGGGTTGAATTGCCATCGGTCACGTGATGTCTTCATCCACTAAACTGTAATTGACTGTTGTTGCCGTAACCGCTGACGAATGTGCACTTAGAGTGTACGTAAATATTAAATATTTAGTGGATAGTGTGTAGTGACTGGGGTGTCCACACGGAACTAAAAAGACTAAGGGACAGTTTGACGTTTTGACAAAATCACCGACATCCTACTTATCATTTATTGGCATATTAGTTATAAATTTTTTTTTTATTCTAACTGATACTTAAGTTAAACTGAACATATCCAGAAGAATTGAGACTTGAGCGTTTTATTGATGTTGGCAGCATTGGCTGATAGTATCTTCTAGTCTTTTGGAATGATTGACATCGAATTTTTAAATTCTTAATAACAGGATCCTTCCTAATTAAGACCACAGATAATATAATACTTAACTAGGTATGACCAAAATCTTTTGAATACTGATATCATTGATTTCCATCTAATTTTCTTATAACCACATTTCTTAATTAGCCATACCTGCTTTCAGTTTGTTATTGGATTGAATGGTTTGGGTTGAACCTGACTAAATGAATAAGAATACTAAGTTTTTTTTGTATTATTTATTAGTAAAAAAAGTTAGTTGATTCCATATTTAACGTAAGCAAATTCTTTATTTTCAATTACTCCACTACGTGATCGATGAAATTAAACATAAAACTTGAAATTTAAGCCACTTTATTTCTGCATTCAAATTTTCCTTAAAAATATAAACACCGGATGCTGATTAACGCTCATCTTACAATACAAAACCAGGGGAAAAACTTTGCAACAGTTCACCTGCTGATTACAAAAAAACGTTTAAGCTAATCTGTTCAAAGACAATTTATGAGTCGGCAAAAAAAAAAAAACACTAACGTCTCAAACACAAAACTGGAGTTGGGTTCATCAACCTTGCAGTCCACTTGTTCACATCCACTTAAAGCGAATACAAAACCACAAAACAATTTCTTCTGGAGAAATGACACTTTAAAACCTAGCAGTGTGATGATAACTTCAGCGCATGACGAAAGTGAAGATTGATTCGATGACGTCATCCAGATCTTTGCTGAAGGGCGATAACTGGGGTTCATAGCTCGAGAGCCTCTTCTCCTTGCCGTCGACCAAGAGCTGACAGTTCGGCCCAACTATCGTAACATTGTCTCCTGTTGAACGTCTCTCTATTGTTATGACGCCGCCACTGCCCACCAAGTTAACCGTCCCATAGTTCTCTTTGATTTCCAATCTGCAATCGTTGCCGATAACTTCCACATCACCCTGATTGCATTGTACGCGAATGATACAATTATTCCCGACCACCTTGAGACGAGACACATTCGTCTCCATCGTAACTTTTTTCTTGTTACCGAGAACTGAATACTTCTTCATGTTTGCTTACTTTGCGATACGTGTTGTAGATGCAAGATTTGGGTAGCGAATGATGTGAATGTGGAACGCGCGTGGTATATATGCCCGCGCTGGCGCAAGTCGTACGATAAGGGAACTCCCTGGCATGTGTCACTCATTGATCGAAACTCGAACCTAGAGCACCGTCAGCACGTGGAACCGATTACGCATAACGTAATATTAGCCTTGCAGAATATACACGGTATTGAATTACGAAATTGTCGTTTATTTATTCAAATCAATTGTGACGCTACATTTGGTAGTTTATTCGGGTTCAACAGACACAAAATAAAAGTGACCTTGATGTATGTTTTATTGAGGAATTAAGATTAAATACCTTTATCGAAGATACGAATTGATTTTAAGTTCTAATTGTACACCTTGATGGTTAAAATATCAACTGGAGGTCGATATCGAGTCGGGTCATTGTCCGTTTATATACGTATAGAAGCAGGTACCTACCAATTCATTTAAATTAGTATATTTGGTTACATAATTTCAATTATACTACGTCATTTGTTGTGGATTTTTTATCGCGAGGCATCACCGTTGCTAACCAATATACGCCTAAAGATAAATTGGAATGTTTAATTAAAATATAATCGCTTGAACAAAATGTCCATAATATATTTAAGTCACTTAGATCTTAATCGTCTCAAGGTGAAAACATGTATTCAGGATGCTATAGAATAAATAGTAGCATACTAATCGGAGGTTGTATTCATACACCAATATACGTTTTTTGACATTGAAAGACCCCAAAACATGTCCTATCGATTCTGAGGTGCTATAAAGGCATTGTAATTAATAATTTTTTAGCACTAAAATAACCATGTCAGTAGGTACTTTGATCTAGTTTTCAACTCCGATTCTGAAATGAAACTCAGAAATTTAGAACTCAGATATAGGGTTCCTAAATCATCATGGTTACCGTATAAACGATGCTTATATTCTAAGAACATCATTAATGGGTTCTGGTGATACGTTTGCAATGCATATTGAGATAATTTCATGGGTGAAAAATGGTAATATCCCGTCTCCCGAACATGTAAAACACTATTCACGCTTCTTATTAACCGACTTCAAAAAAAGTTTCCAATTCGACTGTATTGTTTGTGTTTGTTACCTACCTCATATATTTCTACTTGGTGAACCGATCTTTATGATTATTTTTGTTTGAAAGCTAGTGCCTCGCATTTAGTCTAGTTGTGATAATTTCAAAGCGATGTAGACCTGAAGACAGTGAATTGAATGAAGTAGTTGACATTAATAAAGTGTAAACACCTCTGTTTACCATTGTGATCAAATCTAGAAACTTATATAGTTACAATAACTATGCTTCTACATCCTACTAATCCTTCCTACTAATATTGTGTGATGTGTGTGTGTGTTTGTTGCTCTTTCACGCAAAAAATATTGAACCGACTGCAATGAAATTTGGTACGTAGACAGCTGGACAACTGGAATAACATATAGGCAACTTTATATCCCGATATTCCTACGGGATACGGACTTACGCGGGTGAAACCGCGGGGCGCAGCTAGTATTATAATAAAATAGCAATATTGCATAAGAAATTAATAATACTCATACAATATTATACAATCCCGAGGTATTTATGACATGCTACTTATTACAGAAACAGGATTTAGTCTTACGACATTGAGATATTTTTCAAGGCCCTGTGAATACAATGCTTGTACATTATATAATGTTGAACTTTTACTTAACACAGTGTTTAGAAATGTCAAAATAACACACCAGACATTGTATTATATAGAATTAATTATCACTATTTTATTTCATACATTTGCTATTTATTTCGTATTGCAAATCACAGTAACACCGCGGGTATAATTATCCAATTATTTACGTTATAAATACTCATATATACAGATATGTACATAATACATATCGGTACAATACACTCCCCGAGGATCGGCGTGAAATAGAAGCAAAAACCCTGGCTTCCCCCATCAATCCCTTCTTTTGTTCCTGATCTTTTACAGTCGACATAAATTTTCAAGGAATAAGATGTCTGCAAATGTTGGTGATAGCGCTTACCACCAGATCTTTTAGCGATTATGACATAAAATATGTTAAAATACTGACATTCATTCATCAATTACAGTGATGTAAGCATACAATTACAAGTGTCACTACCCCACATCCGTTTTCCTTAACCAATGACGAAGTAAATTCATGCAAATCTGATCATAACATCTTTACGTCACAACTTTACAGTGTCAAGTAGGTACCTTCTCGGTAATTCTTATCAAAATTTCGGATAATTTCAGTATTATAGCAGGTTATATCATTGCTAGTCATTCAATTCGATGAATAACGTTTGGATGTGCGCCAACATTTTATTTATTTCAAGACAACGACGGAGATATTTAAAAAAAATATATATTTTCGATGATAAAAATGTTTATTATGTATATCTTATGTAAAAATAAGAACTTATTATATAATTTCGCTGTAGATAAACAAAGTTTCAAATTTCCAATGACGTAATTAACGTATTCGATATCCAAATAATCCCATTTAAAATCACCGAAGATATTTTATTACCGCTTTGATGATCGAACCAAAACATCGAAATAAATTAACAATTTTCCTGTAGAATGCTTGACGTTGACTCATACACCTTACCAAATTGATGTAATCTCTACCCTGAGAAAGGGCATGACTCATGCGTGCCCAGACGATAGGCGGTAGGCCTCATTATAAGCAAAGAACAAAAAACGGCCAGACAGGCTGGTACCTGACCATAGAGAGCGATCGTAGATGTGACAATTCTCATTTCTTAGTAGACACCTATAAATTGAATAAATTTGAAAAGAAACTGAAAAACCAATGTACCCTACCCTGCAAATCGATGGTTAAAAAAAATGTTTTCACTTCTAGGAAGATAAGTTTTGACGAGCACAACCACGACTACACTAGCGACCATAATATTAGCTTATAACATGAACAGTTCAATTAACAGTTTACAATTGGCTAACATGATTGCGCTGTATCGTTTCAACAGACAATCTTGTATCAATTCTTATCGAATTATATTTTTAAACTAATTCCCTAATAAGATAACATGAGCATGTTAGGTTTACACCAATAATTTTGTAATATAATGTAGTGCTCTCCTTCACTAATCTTTGCCATTGCAAATATTGAATGCGTCGTGCGTCCAACGGTTTAATAGAATAAGGCTGGTGACTCATGCGCCGGCGCATAGTTCTTATTTATCAAATCGAAGAAATGTAAAAACACAAGGAAATCGCGTTTACGAGGAATGTTTATTTTTGTTGCGTTGAATCGACTTCCGAGTGCTACTTAGGCGATGATAATTTTTTCATTAGAAATTTTCAGCTGTTACAAGTGGTTTCAAACAGTAATGACGGGGAAAATCATTATAAAAGCCCCGTACTTTTTATCTCACAGGAAAACTACGAGGTAATAAGGAGCATTTATCGATTTTCGGATTAAAACAAATAAAAAAACCACAACCAAATATGAAATGTCAATCTCTAAAGAATGCATCAGTACTCAGTTATGTATATATGAATAAGCTAGTTAGCTTTTCGCCCGTAGTCAAAGGTATCACACTGTCTTGCAGGCATTGCATGGATCCAAATGCAGGGAACTGCATGGTTCTCGCGGGATTTCCGGGATCTTAACTATTCAGTGTCCTTTTTCGGGCCTATAACTGCCTTTGTTACAAAAATTCAATCCAAATTGGTTCAGCGGTTTAGGCGTGATGAAGAGAAGGCAGATACTTCCACATGTATATTATTATAGTAATACTATTCCCCGTTTATTTATCGATCTATGAAGCTGTTTAACACAAATTATAAGCACGTTGTAAAGAATGTTAACTCAATTTTTGCTGAAGCCATATTATATGTTGTACATAACTAGATTAATCCACTCCACGTACTAGGAAGTTCTATAGATCAATGTAAAATAACTTAACTTAAACGGAGAGTTATATCTTAAAAACGTAAAATACGGGCGAAGCCACGAGCGCAAAGTTAGTTGATTACATTATGAAACATTCGACCAATATTCTAGACAAAATTCTTCCATACAAATATTCTTATCGTCTTATCACTGACAAATGCTTTTACGATATTTGTACTGTAACAAATTCCAATTGAGTCATTGTTATTCGTTACGCATAAAAGTTTATCATAATTTGTTCTTATTTTTGACATAAATACGTACAGCATTACTGAACAAGCCAGTATTAAAATTACTGCACTGAAATTTGCAAGCAACCGAGCAAAAAGCTGTGAGAACATTTTGAACTTTATTCCTATGTAAATAAAGTTCAAAAATCGTACTCGTCAAAAAGCGTGGTCGCTTTTCTCGTGCAATCGTAAAATATTTTCGAATATTACACAATATCTAGTAATAAATTAGGCAACAATTATTTAAATACCAACACACATTTTGAATAACCATAAGGTAATAATTATATAACCAAAAAAATAGCATAACGTTCTTTACATTGATCTCTTTCCAATAGTGGTTGAAACCACATACTCAGGTGTGTCCCTAATAAAGTCACTTAATTTTAGTAAAATATATATTGGCTTTAACAACAGGGATCACAAACATAATAAATGATGAAAGAATTCATAAACGATCGAGTAGTTCCTGCGATTAACGCGCTCAAACAAATAGTTTGATATTATTATTATTGAAAGTGTAGTTTAAATAAATAAGTAGTATACATCTCAGTATCATAAAAGCAACTTCTGCCTAATTAAATATTTCATTACTTATATGAATCCAAAACTGTGATCACTATCGCAACTCACTAATAAACTTAAAAAAATTGTTTAAAATTATTCCTTCTGCACAATATTTCGAGCATATGTCTTAAATTAGCAACAAATATTTTAAGCCATTTTTTCATTACCCAATAAAAACTGACAAACAAATGAAACAACAAACATTACTGTATAAAAATTGTATATTTTTCTAGATGTTTATCTATAGACTAGTTACTTAGACGCTAAATACAGCCAAATAATATTTGTAACTTGTTAGTGAAATGTCTACTTATTACCTGAATATAATTGTATAAACAAATGATATATATAATATTTAATTTTCGATACATAGCTATGTAGCTACTACGTATCAAATAATAATTTTATTAAATTAATGAGTTCAGAGGGAAAAATACCTTTAATTGTAATCATAAAAACGAATCAACTGTAAATTGATTCAATCGTAACAAATATTAGCTACATAAATTATTATTACTACAAAATGCACCTCATTCATGGCGTGAACATAATTTAATTTTCATTATAACGTCTAAAATACCTAAATAAAATAATTATTTTCTAACAAAGGTTACTAACGTTCCCATCAAACACAAAAAGAATTACGCCAATCGATTGAAAAGCCACTGCGTTATCGAGCATCATAATAAAGAAAAAAAAATTGAATTGAGAACGTTCGAACGTTTTTTTTTTTTTTTGGAACGTCATTAAAATAATAGTATTTGATAATAGTTATATAAACTCATTATTTATGCATACAATTTAAAGTAAGGTTACATAAACAAAATATCATAGTTTAAAAATTCTATAAATTATATTGAGGCATTCATTTACTCCTTTATTATTGATTTAAATACTAAAAAGCCGTCACTGAGATTTCCTACTGAGCATTGAAATACTTATCCTATAATTACAGAATAATTATTATAAATTGTTGTAAAACAATTACATTAAAAACAACCTGTATTATTTCCATATTCTAAGTTAATACCAAATTTTAAATATGGATAAATGCCAATATGCATTAAGATTTGAGATTCAATTGAAATTACATAAGATTAGTTTAAAATTTGGCGAAACTCTCACTAACTTGTGTTTATTGTATTTTATATTTAATGCAATACATTGTTCATTTTAGTAATAAATGCTTATACTACAGATTGAGTTCATAATTAAGTCATACAAAAATAAATTAATTACTTACGATACAATAAAGACAAACATCACTAAAGTGAATAGTGTCTATTGTTCTTAATATAAATATCATATTACATAATCAAATCACTATATTACTAATATACAAAATGACAAAATGACACAAATGAAAACTACATACGCACAATTGAACTATTGTTGCAATTCTCAAACAGTACACAATTAAGTTTTTTGGTTTAAAGGGAGCACAAGAGCTAAATTGATGCACGCACACATTTATAGAAACAATGGCCGGCTCTATCGGTACACAGGACCGCACGCAGACATGCGTACCTATCGTCGCCCATAAGTAAAAATACACGATTGGATAAAAAAAAATTTTCATTTTCACAATTCTTGAGTGTCATTTGAGAATATTATTCAATATAATATAAGTTGCTACGTCGAACAAAAAAAAATTTTGGCAAAATTTGTCAGAATTTCTAATGTTTTAGAAGTGCTAAAAAATAAACCAGTGAAAAGTGTTGCTAAACACAAAATGTGTTTATTTTTTTATTTATCACAGTAATTAAAACAGCATCATTATCTATGGCACACGGCACATGGCATTATCTATTTGAACCTTACATATAAACAGTCAAAAGTCTGGTAAATGATCAGTAAAAACTGCAAAATTGAGTATTGTTTGAGAATCACGGCCGGTTTCACATCTTCTACTTTCACCATTCTATTCAGCATAGCCGTTACAAATTATCATACAGGCTATCAGATACCGTCCAAACGCATGGCACCGGCCCTTACCTACTAAAATCACTACTAAGAATCTATTCAATCCAAATATGGCAATAGATAATCGTCCACAATGCTCACGTTCATGTGCCAATTGAAGTGATTGACGCCGGGTACTGTGACCACGTGGAGACGTCCGCTCCTGTCCAACGCTCGCAGCCCAATGCGATCCGACGTGTATATGTCTTGACCGCGCATCTCTATGACCGTTTCGTTCGCGTTGTAATAGCCGAATTGGCTGAAAAATGTGAGAAATTACATATATTATATATAAAATTCACGTGTCACAATTTTAATTACCAAACTCCACCGAAACGGCTGGACCGATTCTTATGAAATTTTGTGTGCATATTGGGTATGTCTGTGAATCGGGCAATATGTATTTTTCATACCCCTAAACGATAAGAGTAAAGCAGAACAGCGTTTGCCGGGTCAGCTAGTGTTTTATAAAATTTATTAAGGTTTAAATATAAAATATACTTTGAATTAAATATAAAATATAATTTAAATAAATATTTAACTCACAAAACGAGAACATAAATGATATTGAGAAATTATGAAAGAATAGAATAAATTTGATCACGAGGCGGGATTCGAACCCTTCGTCTTTTTGTTCCTCCTGTCTGGATAGTGTGGGCTACTTTTCATCCAGGTTCTACGCGAGTGAAACCGCAGAGTACAGTTAGTGAGAAATAACTAAAAAAAACTATTTGTCGGTACTTACCTACTCTGCCAAGGTGTGATCACTTGATCGTCGGGTCCTCCAATGAGGACCAACCTCTTCAAGCGAAGTAAGTTTGATTTGAATTCGTCTGATTTTTCTGAACTGAAAATTTTTAACGTCATTGTTAATATAATATACTGAAGAACTTGAATATTGCGTATAAAAAAAAAACCTTCATTAAAAATATTTAATCGCAATGAACGAATCAAAAAAAGAAAAAAATTAAATACAAAATACATCATAACACTTCTATTTTATCCCCATAATACTAAACAAAAACATATGGGAAAAACAAAAATAAAAAAAACAAAAGGACAGGTTCCACCGAGATTTGAACTCGGATCGCTGGATTCAGAGTCCAGAGTGCTAACCATTACACCATGGAACCGTTGAGAAAGCTTCCGAAATTTTATATCAATTGCTCTTCACATATGTTCGTTCACAACATTAATTTTACATTTCACAATTAAACATAAGAATACAGTACGATAATTTTCTTCTACATTTTGTATTATGGAACGAAAACTTGCTTAAGTTAAAAAAAAAAACTTTCCCCATTTTGTTATTGACAATCAAACAATTCAAGAAAATGTCAAATATAATATATTATAAGAACATTAAACTTACGCGATATGATTATTTATGTAGGGTAGATAGACGCTATACTTTTCATATAAGGGTTGATGATATGGATCCCTCCAATAGTTACCCACTGAGGTGTGTTGGCCGACCCGCGAATAAAACAACTCATATGCCGAATCTTTCACTAATCCGGGAAAGACAATGTGTAAAAAGCCGGCTGAAATTGAGATAATAATTGTCTTAATAATAAAATACATATGTTTCTTTAAACACTCTTTGTTTTAGGAAACATCGGTTGAGCGAAGAAATATGTAGCAATTAATCAAAATATAAATGCAACTTATTCTCCATATCTTAATATATATATAAATTACTTGTAAAAGTTGTTTGTCAGCAATGGATCCCTAAACTACTCAACAAATTTTAATGAATTTTGCAAACAATTTTATCCATCTAATGACTTCCCAATCGGAGCTGGGGCATACAGCTAGTAATAAATAAGAAATTTGGGTTGCTTTCTAAGCTTGAATGACCCGTTACATCTAAATATCCTATGCTTATATCACAATGAATGACAAGAATTACAATTAGTAGATATTATCACCAAAATGGTTATAGAAACGGTTTATCTACCTCCATATTGTCCAGCCTGCGGTGAACTCAGCGATATAAAAGTGTCAACAGTCACATTAGGAAAAGTCTGAATTATACCGCGAGCTACCAGCCCACCCTGGGAGTAACCTGAAATAGAAAAAATATAATAAATTCAACTTTTAGTTCAGAGCATATTATTCTTAAGTTAAGTCCACTTTTTTAAGACTATTTGAAAATATTTTCTTCCTGTAAAGTTTGTTTGTGAATGGATAAATGGATGTTTGTTTGTCTTGCATGCGAAAACAGTTTATCATATCTGTATGAAATTTTGTATGGATATAGATTATAGTTTGAATTAGTACATACATTTCACCTTGTACTATGAACCCATTATTTTTTTGTAATAACATACGAGTAATATACTCTTCATAACGTTTTTAAACACTGTTTAAGGTAGAGGTACAATGTAGTATGTATCTATCATTTATTTTATATCATACTAGCTGCACCCGGCAAACGCTGTTCTGCCTTACTCTTATCGTTTAGTGGTATGAAATTAGATGTTAGCCGATTCTCAGACCTACCCAATATGCTTACCAAATTTCAGAGGAATCGGTCAAGCCGTTTCGGAGGAGTATAGAGACTAACATTGTGACACGAGAATTTTATATATAAGATTAAATTGCAGATTTTACTTATTTGATAGATGTTCTATACTAAAATACCATTAGGTAACTAATGGAATTTTAGCACACATAAATGTAAACATCATGAAGATTACTTGTAGTAATACATATTTGTCTTTTAGTAATTAAAAACTTTTTAAGAAATTAAAGATTTGTCTCCAGTCTCCCCATGACCATGCTCACTGTAAAGTGTTTGAAACGTCAGGTTAATAATATAATGAATAAATAGCATATAAAATCCGTTTAAAAGTCTTTAATTTCTAAAACGTATAATACTCGCATAAAATCAAACACACTAAAATAATATTAGTCTTGATTAAATTCAAAATGAAGGCAAAATAAAAACAATTCTGTGATATTAAAAGTTCAAAAAGATGATGTTACAAATAAGCCAAGGGAGTGTTATCTTAATATATTTGTTTATAAATTCATAATGTAGTTGTTTTCATATTTTGTTGAATGAATAAAAGGTTCATTGAATAACATTATAATTGCGTAGATGACAAAATTATAAACATATATGTTTATAATATTGTTAGATGCATTATAATAATTTATAGACACTAAACATTCTACTTATGTTTTATAATTTAAATCACACTGAACATTGTGATGCAATAAAATGCATCAAATAAATATGGTATATAATACATAATATTGCAAAAAAATAAATTATTAAACTTTATGTTGAGAAGATTATATTTAGATGACATTATTGTTCCTAAAGTGTTCTTATTTTAGGTCCCAGCCAATACTTCTGAGAGTCAATATAAAGAAGCATATC
Source organism: Zerene cesonia (assembly GCF_012273895.1). Classification (NCBI taxonomy): domain Eukaryota; kingdom Metazoa; phylum Arthropoda; class Insecta; order Lepidoptera; family Pieridae; genus Zerene; species Zerene cesonia. The sequence continues at coordinate 9,236,134 of NC_052102.1, read as the reverse complement.
CCATAGATTGCTTACACAGTAATAAAGAGAATATCAATAAAGCAATATCTTTTATTTCACTCCATCCCAACCTTAAAGAGCTGTCGAGCAAGTATGACTAGCAGTGACTAGCAAGTTAACTTTCTGATCTAGAAATACCTAGTCTTGCCATAAATATTGTAATAAAGAAAAAAGAAAATTGTTAACTGCAAATAACATTTATTAC
>NC_052102.1:9212637-9234929 GCF_012273895.1 Zerene cesonia | reverse complement strand
CAGATTCGAAATTCAAATGTAATATTTTTTTATAATTAAGTGTAACAGTATTTATGGCCAGACTAAGTATAATATAGTGTGAATTCATCACCTGGGTGTATAGGTGCAATCAAACCCTTCAGCTTTGATAAACAAAATAGCCTATATTTACCAATGAATAGTCCCTAATAAACCCTGGAAAGTAATTACATATGCCATAAGTTCTATTAACTTATTTACAGGATAGGACAATGGTTTTAATGGTACTGTACACTAAGGTTCAGTGAGGAAAGTATTAACTTAAACAGGTACCATATAAGTGCAGTGAAGCTTGTTAGTTACATACATTTATTTTTTTTTCATTTCTTACCAATAACATTAATACCATCAGGATATTGACTAGATATGTTTGCAACATCTTTTCCTATTTCTAGGACTTGATGCCACATGGTTTCCAAACTCGACCAGCTCTCAAACCTATTAACGTTGTATACCTTTGTGCCAGGATGTTTCTGAAATTAAAAAAAATAGATATACATTTTTTTATAATAACTGGACGTTGTGTAAGACATAAGTCTGGATACTGTTATTAGTCTACTGTTTGCTTACTTTATTTGGGAAATTATGAGCATAATATACAACCAATATTATTTAGCGTAGTCATAGGAAAACTCTCATAGTTACCATTCCCGTGGGATTTCTGTAATAAAAACTATCCAGAGTCCTTACTCGGGTGTCACCCGATCTCTATATCAAGTTACATCAAAATTGGTTCAGTGGTTTAGACATGAAGAAACAGACAAGCAGATAGTTAGTTTCGCAAAAGTTAAAGTAATTTTAAGGACTGTATTTTATCTAAAAGTCGTATCTATATGAAGAAGTATATACGTCGAGTTCAGTTTTATTACAGTGAGCAAAGACTACTAGCTGATGTATATAGATTAAATTTTTCAAATAAATATTTACCTCCTGTATCCTTCTCGAAATAATCTCCATGCTCCCGCTTCCCGTCATTATTCCATGAATTAAAACCACGGGTTTAAAAGCTAAACATTGTACAAAAAACAATAGCAAGGTTAAAGCTAACTTTAACGTCATCTTCTTAATATATTACGTAGCAGAACAAAGAAACTTTAAATAAATTTGTTTGAATTTATTCCTCAAGTATCAAGAATGTGTACAAATATATTATTATTTGATCAAACAATACGATACACTTATTTTAGCGTATTAAAATTAATTTCATATGCACTGTATGATATTATCACGTAAAAAATATAATATAAAGAAAAACAACAGCAAGAAACATAGCCTCTTCTCAATAACAATACGCGAATGAAAATCACAGATTAAATATAGTACTAACATGAAAATCACAGATAAGTTAGTAATACTTAAATGAAGCATTGAAATTGCAATGACATCATATTTCATCAAAAGATTAAACAAAAATGTGAGATCATGGAATGAGGATGAAAGATTTATTTACATGAATATTAAAAATGTCTAAGTTGGGGTTAAGGTATAGAAAAGTAAATTATTAATGTGAAATGGTATCATGATACCATGTGAATAGCATGTGGTGTCCTTAAATTATAGGATCGTTACTGATAAATCACATTATAATTTATAACTCTTTAGTCCAATGAATTAAGTAAACTGGATACAATTCACATGCAAGATTAATATCATCGTTTAGTAGATACCTGTAATTTTTGAAGAACTTAGAACAAAGAGTAGTATAATAATACGTAGGACTTAGAAATTTGCCATGCGTAATGCGATCTCTTTTGTTTCCCTACCTTTATAAACTTGACACTGGCAAATAGTTGAAACTTATTGCCATAATGAAAGAAAAAAAAAATGCGATCTCTGTCAGTTCACAGTTGTCACATGTCTGTCACTTCCATGTGTTCAATCATCAATGTTTGCCGTGATGAATAGAATTATAATCAAATAATATAAACGAAATTAATCGTCAATTAGTCTTTCATTACGTTAAACAGTGATTACTATTATTTTTTCGTATTTTTGATTTTTGATTAACATTTAACGTCATATAAATACACAGCTGTGTATAACCTATTATAAGGAAGGCATTAATAAATAGATAGTTTGATTCTGAGCATAACAAACCATGGCTGCTACTTCCCTGAGAGAACAGTTGCAGAAATTAGCTGCACCTCAAACTTCAATCTTCAAAGACAATAAGAAACGAGTATCACTTCTATTCGATCCGAAAGAAGCAGCGCTCAAGGATCGTGATACTTTCTATGAAATCGGTATCAGCGGACTCAAGGAACTAATAGCGCTATTCGAAGGATTTTGTGTCTACGAGGATTCATTGTTCAGTCTGACATCGAAGGATTTTGAACGAGCCGTACAAACAAAAGAAGTAAATAGAAACTTGGACCAGACAATAGAAAAATTTCTTCTACAACTATCGCCGTATTTCCTACTCCAATCATCGCACAAGGCGTTGGAGTGGCTAGTTAATAGATACCACATCCATGAATACAACCAGGATGCAATAATGGCTCTGATCCTTCCGTACCATGATACAAAAATCTTTGTTCGGTTTGTACAAATACTCCAAATAAAATCCACTCAATGGAAGTGGTTGGAGCCAGTTCAAACACATGGTATTGCGTTATCTAAGCTGACTCTCTATCAGCAGTGTGTTTCAAACACATCAACATTGCAATTTATAGCCAAGACTACAATGAAATATGTGATACAGTTTGGTGATAGAGCCACACACCTCAATACAGTTTTTGCGTTTTTCTGTTCATCTACAATTGGTACAATGAATAATGTTCATAATGTTTCCGAAGCCATTATAAGCTCCTTGCTGCCAACATTGATGGAGGCCTTAGAGTCACAAGTCGCAGATTTTAGATCATGTGCATACGTCATATTTGGCTTCCTTATGACTAAAGGGAAGTTGAAAAGAAAAACGATCAATGAAATTGTTGATAAACTGTTAGCCTCAGAATTTGAAATTAATCCTGATGTTGTTCTATTGATAAATTTAATATACGCAAATCAGAAGCACATGCGCAAAATGTCAGAATTTGTTTTAAATAATATCTCTTCAGATACTATGCAAACTATTTGTAAATATTTGAAGATATTCAGTGCGAAGAAAATCAATTGTCAACCTTTTATATTGGCTTTCTTATCTGGCATATTACCTCTTTTAAATGGTGGCACAGAGGAATTTATGAAATTCACACCATTACTTAACATTTTGATGGACGAAGTAGACTTCAATGATATAGCTCCTGAAAAAGCTATTGAGTAAGTTATATTTGTAGTTACTCTCTATATATTAACATAATTTATTATATTATATTACTCTCAATATATTAACATAATTTATACCTGTAAATTACAATGGACAAAATTTTTTATTTTATTGTTATAAAACAGCTAACGATTAAACCGTTTTTTAGGTTTTGTTATTCTGTAAATTCTGGCAAGAGAAAGTATTTTCCTTTATTTTTTGCATATTTTAAAAGAAAAATGGAACGAAAAATGCTGTGATAATGTCACACATACAGTATTAATGAATAAAATTAATATATTAATTACAACAGTAACTCATGTAATTCCAATGCTAATAATTGATGTTATCTTGTTGCAGATGTGTGTTAAATGAAGCTTGCTCATTGCAAAAAAATGAAAAGCCATCAGATGATGGAAGTGACATCGAAATAATTGAAGATGACAATGATGTGTCCCAAAAGCTTATTAACTGGTACTCAAATTTCTTGAAAAATTTTGAAACTAAATATCCAAATGCATTTGATGCTGTTGTGAAAAAAGAAATGAGGTCAGATAATAAAATCTCAGCAGAGCGGAAAGCAAGCCTCGCTAAAGTGTTGGGCTTTAATCCAGCCCTCGCTCATCAATTTGGAGGGGCATACCTTTTTGAAAATCTTAATCATATCAACCCAGAAATACGTATAGAAGCAGTAAATTATATAACAAAAGAATTATATGCTCTTCAAATCAAGAACAAGGACTTTGTCAAAGATTCCATCATTAATCGGCTCAATGATGATGATCCTGGTGTAGTGATGGCAGTTCTGTCAATTGAGAACAAAAGCTTGAATGAAATTCTTAGTGACACGGATATAACTGATGCATTTTGTAATATTGTGTCGAAATCTTCTAAAAAATGGAAGCCTGTTATAAAGACGGCAATAATGAAGTTCTGTGTTCTAGACAACTTACCAGTGAATCACGAAACTGTAATGGCAATAATTCCACACCTGTTCCCATATAGTCCAGAAAGTAGTTTAAACACTTGGCAAATATTAACATCATCCTGGGGTAAAAAGTTTGGCTTAAAGGATAAAATTTCATGCAAAGAATCATTTGCTGATAATTCTCAAATTCTTAGGCAGATTATTTTCAAAGCCCTATTTGTTGACCATGTAATGAGTTTTGACGACGTGATTGACGTAACCCGGCTGAAGAAAGATAACACACTGGACTTGTGTTTTTATTTGCTTTTGAAGACATGTTCCATAGACACGGCGAAAGCTGAAGATATTTTAGATATTCTTGACTTGCTCCTTGATTCTGTTCACACGCGCACTATTATTTCAAGTGAAATAGGGACTACCTTTACTAATGAAACAATTATGGAATTTATTAAATGTGCAAAGCATGATAAGATATTGTTTGAAGTTTTGGCATACATTTTTGTTAGAATTACTGACACATTAGACGTAAACGACGTTTCCAAGCCATGGTGCAATGTTTGTGAAAATGCTAAAAATATCTTAACAAGAAGGTTATTTGAACTTTATATTACTGGTTGCGGAATACCTGGTTATAGTGAAGAGTACACGCAATTGCTCCAAAAGCTATTTCAACAGTTATTCAGAAGTCCTAAAGAAAAATTCGATTATATGGCTAATATTGCATTTGGGCATATTCTGTATGCAACTGATGCTAAAGACTTAATTAGTCCAGCTCTTCAACTAAGGTGTCTAAAGCTTCTCAATAATTTTATAACTGTTCAGAAGAATGAAACTTGGCTGTATGAATCTGATGTTCTTATATCAGTTGTTATTTTTGGACTAAATCATCCTATATCATATATAAGGGAAGCTGTTTTTCAATTAATTGAAGTAGTAGTTGGAAAAGCTAAAGGCAATTTTATATATGTGGAATTACTTAAAGAACTAGTAAATCACAAAGAGCAGATGTTATTGGATCACGAACAAATATCCCAAGTGTTAAGAAAAATTCTGACCCAACAATCCATTGGAAGTAAAATTTTCAAAAAGAATTGTTTGATAAAATTAACAGGAATCTTAATTAATGACACACCAGCATATGTAAAATCAGCATTGGTGAAATTGTTTTCTGATATAAATGCTAACATTTATTCCCACATTGTGCCTTGCCTAAAAAGTTTGATAACATCGCTAAAGATAAATAAATCAAATACAAAGATCTCATTCAATATTTATGAGTCCAATTTATTTAACAATGTCATCAATCTACTGAATGAGCAAACAGTGTCAGCAATTTCTAAAGATGAAGTGTGGCAGATCATTGAAGAATGTTTAAAAGAGTATAAAGAATGTATATTGGAAGAATCTATGACTTTAACGAGTCCATGTGTTCTAGTATTTAAACAATTAAATGAAGATGTATTTGGTAAAGTCCCTGAAAATAGATGTTCTGAATTAATTAATCTAATAACTCTAGCTGGCGCGATTAGTAATAATCCCTCGATTGCAAGTATAGCATCCAAAACTATAAAGAAAATGCACATTAAACTTGATGATTTTAAACCGATTCTTCAGAAAATGCTCAACGTTGTTGACCCTGCCGACAATGCAAATAAGAAAAAGAAATCAACTGTATCTATGCTATCTCATCAGATAGTAGAGACTGAAGAGTGGCGTTTAGGTGTCACTCTACTTGAATATGTTCAGAACAAAAAGAAGATGAGTTTGGACAATAACTTTGTCTCCATGCTTTTCCAGTTGCTTAAAAAATGTTTAAGATTCGAAGAACAGTCGTACGTAGAATATACTAAGCAATTAATCCTTTCATCTATTTGGTACTATTTGAAGAAGTATGTTGTCAATGAAGATGAGGACCAGCTAAAAGCTGTCAAGTCTATGTTTGATGTCGAATTAGTCGTTCAGTGCATTCGAGGAACTCAAAATCCACAAACTCATCATCATGCGTTAATTGTACTGTCTCATGCAGCTTATATATTACCGGAACAGGTTCTTCATCATACTATGGAGATATTTACTTTTATTGGATCCTCAGTTTTACGCCACGATGACGCGTACAGTTTCCAAATTATAACAAAGATTATTGAGACTTTAGTACCCATTCTTGTTATGATGGATAAAAGTATCGAAGATTATGGTGAAGACGAACTACGTCAGTTACAGAAACGAGTCGTTCCTGTTCTTCGAATCTTCGCAGATGTTGTGTTGCATGTTCCTGAGCATAGAAGGTTGCCTCTTTATAAGAAATTGGTCGAAACATTAGGTAAAGACCACTTTTTATGGGTTTTCATTACTATACTGTTCGAAACACATATCAGTCATTTTAACGACGAGAAGAAGAAGGATAAACAGCCCGCACGAACATTGGCCGATAAAGAGTCTCCCATTAACAGAATTGATTTCGCACAAAGTATTTTAATGGAATTCACTCCAGAAACTGCCTTGGATAACTTCATTAAAATGATAAAATATCTGAAATCATTGCCAGAGCAAAAAGATGAAGATGCAACGGACACGTATGTTGATCCTTCCGCTATATTCAGTATCAAATGTCATTCGGCAATTCAATTGAGACATTTCAAATACGTTATTGTTACTTTCCTTAATAATTGCTTAGCTTCCGCGGCGTTTGTGGAACGATGCCATCAAATCACTGATACAAGTATGGAAAATCATTACAAAGAACTGATTATAAATGTACTGACCTTCATTCAAAGTATATCGAAGATTAAAGATGAGAAGACAGCAAAATATTGGCGTGTGATGTTACACCATAGTTACGATTTATTAGATCATGCTAATAATTTATTATCGGCGCCAATGTTCCTATCAGTCATAAGAGGGTTGCTCAAACACACTCTTCATACTGTACAGAGAAAGGCAATGGAACTTCTGAACACGAAAATTCAATGTAGCCCGGAAATGTTTGATAATGTTGATAAGGAACTGTTGTTCTCATTACTTCCGACCTTACTGAGCATCGTTCAATCTATTGAGAATACATCTAACAATACAAATGAAAATGAAAACCAAGATTTGGAACTGAATCAACAAACAGCCTTACTGTCTTTAAAATTGCTCACTCGGCTGCTAGCTTCTCAAAATCCTGAACCATTTAAACCAGTCTTGGAAGTTGTCACAGATTACACTTGCAACACCAGCATACCTCCCAATGTAATGGCTTCTGTAGTTCTTTGCTTAGCAGAGTTATGTGGTAATCTAAAAGTTCACGCTTTAAGTGCCCTCCGAAGATTTATGCCAGCTTTAATCAAAGTCCTAAAGCGGCAGAGAGAAGCTGAAACACCTGAGTTGGTATTATTAAGTACAGTGACTGCCATATCTAAAATAATTGAAAGTTTACCTCTTTTCCTAAGTCCATATCTTCAGAAAATAATTTACGAATATTCCATTTTGTGCGCCAAATGGCAAAGTCAAGATCAAGACTGTAATAAAGTATCGGCTATTGTTTCAAAGCTGGTAACTATTAAGAAAAAATTGGCTAATTCGATTCCACCCAGAGTTCTAATACCAGTTGCTAACGAGACGCATCAAATGATATTGAGCAAGCAGAAATATGATGTTGTGGGACCAGTTATGTCTGTTTTAGCTGACAGCTTTACGAATATAACCACTGCGGACTTTACGACATTACAGCAAGATTTAACGTCATTTTTCATAAGTGCGCTGCAGTTAAGATGTGATGCCGGTGAACAAAATGTGGATGCTGGTACAATTGACAAGGCGGAAGATGAAGTCGTTAACGCTCTGGTTTCTCTAGTACTTAAGCTGTCAGAGACCAGTTTCAGACCATTCTATTTCAAAATATATGACTGGGCGATTCGGACTAATATTGAGGGATATAAGGATCGAGCGATCACTTTCTATAGGTTTGTACGTTTGTTTTACTCTGAAACAACGTGATCGTAAAACAATTTAGTTCTCTGCTTAATTAAACAGAATTCTTCATGCGTATTAATTAAATATTTTGTTCTTTTCAGGGTGAGCAGCGCTATAGCAGATAAACTTAAAGGGCTGTTCGTGTTATTTGCGGGACATTTTATTAAGAACGCCGCAGATTTACTAGACGCGTGCAATAACAGTAAATCAGAACATTTATACTTCGATTCAGAGGAGAAATGTATTATGCTCATAAAGTACATAATAAAAACTTTACATATAGTGTTCTTGTATGACAGTCAAAACTTCCTAGACAAGAATAGATTCGAAACTCTGATGCTACCGATTGTGGATCAATTGGAGAATACACTGGGTGGTATTTCAAGCCTTAAAGAGAGAGCCACAGAGGTGATTATTCCGTGCGTATCGCAATTCGCTGTTGCGACGGGTGATGATTCGTTGTGGAAGCTGCTGAATTATCAGGTGTTATTAAAGACGAGACATAATGATGCTGAATTGAGGTAAGTGTAAATAACATATTCAACTAAAAGTTTAATTTGCATGCTAGTAAAGAATTATTTTAATATAATAATATCTATGTCTAAAGTGTTTTGATTTTTGTCATAAAAATGTTTTAAAGTTGCTGATATATATAATTTAAAAGCTCCCCTTAACATGAATTATGACAGCTATGTTTGATTGTCTTTTTAGTAGAAACCATATTAGAAGTATACAAGTATTATATCTGGGGATATATTCAGATTTACCAGTATCAAAAGCGTTAAAAGTGGGTTCTGAAATATCCTTTGTATAAGATCCGTATTCTACTATGTATTTTTAGACATAATATACAAACTCATAAGATTCTCAATATAATTTAATTATTAGTATATTTATTCCGAACCCTTACATATTAAGAATAATCCAAACTAGTACTACAATATTCTCGTACATATTTCTTATAGATTAACAGCGCTGGACTGTTTTGTGGCTATGGCGTCGCAGTTGGGTAGCAACTGGCTCCCTCTACTGGCAGAGAGCGTTCCATTCCTTGCAGAACTATTGGAAGATGGTGACCAGAGAATAGAAACGGCCACTAAAAATGCTATACGCACTCTGGAACAAATCCTGGGAGAACCTCTGGAGAAATACTTTTAAATTGTTACAATGAAAATAATAAATATGTGAATTTATTAGTGCTCTTTTATTTTTTTTATCCTACTTCCTACTTAATATTATAAATGTGAAAGTTTGTAAGGATGTGGGTGTGTTTGTTGCTCTCTCATGCAAAAACTACTGAACCGATTGCAAAGAAATTTGGTACGTAGACAGCTGGACAACTCGAATAACATATAGCCAACTTTTTATTCCGATATTCCTACGGGATACGGACTTACGCGTATGAAACCGCGGGGTGCAGCTAGTATTTTATATGAAAGCGGGCATTTGAGCTGATGGTTCGTCTGAAGGGAAGCGATCACTTTACTACACTTCGATATTTGATCATAATAGTATACAATTTTATTCCGAAAACATTCTATTATTCTATATCAGGTACATGTTTAATTGACCAGAAAAAATTAAAATAATTTGTATAATTTTTTCCAAGTAAAGTTAAGACGTATAATATCTTAATCTTTTAGAAATAATTACAAAGAATCTTGATGGACTTCTATTTATTGAACTTGTATTGTGATTTCTTTTAGAAGGAAGTAGGGAGTTGTATAAAGATTTTTCTAAAACTTTTAAGGTGGGATATCCGATTAAAAAAATAAAGTAACTTTATAGTCATTAAAAATACATCGCAAAATACACCTATTACCTATGTTCGCAAACTTATAACAGATCTCTGAAAGTACAATAATAAGTTTTAACGAGTAAAGTTTTGAATTAACCCCGTGTCTCACAATTATAAGATAAATTGATCTAGAATCTAATTAATAATGAGTTATTAGTACTTTAATGGCTTTATAATTGAGTTTAATCTTGTAATGTATTTAATTGAGTATGTGTGGTTGGGAGTGCAGTGAATAATATATGTCTTTAAAACTTTCTTAGTCTAAAGTTTGATGAATATAGTATTGCTATTAATACAAAGGTTCATAGGGGGCCTCTGTCCCAGCAGTGGGAATATATATGGGATGATGATGATGATGATGATGATTAATACAAATAAAGTGTAAGAATTATCTTGATCCGTACTTGTTCTGCAACTTGATGTTTTGCCAGAGACCGCTACCACATTACACAGTACCTTAGCCCCCGGGGAAGAAGCAATCTCCTTGGATTCGGTGTGGTGTTTTAGACGAATTTAGTACTTATTACTGTTATATGTACCATTTTTTATTTATTGTTCTATAGTTTGAACTTATTTAAAAGCATTTGATTAATGGATTGATTAGATAAAATTTAATAAATATGTAGTTAATAAAATAATAAGCAGTTTCGGTTGGGTGATTTAGTCTATTATTGATTTGTTTAGTCTATTATTGCATTCTCCTTAAATTAGAGAATAGGTCGTAATGCTTATTGTACTTTTAAGTGTAAGAATAAGACACTCACCTAATTTGTAAGCATATTTAATGGTCATACCTTAAAGAATTGATTGTTATTATATATGATGATTAATTCCATGTTTTAAGGGAATAAAATGTTAAAATTTAAGATGTTTCCCGAAAAGACAGATATATGACTCACACAAGGGTTACAAAACAACAAGGTGATTTATAATACACACACTGACACTAACATATACCAAAACTAAAATAACATAAACATTCAATGAAATAAATCTGTGCAATTATGAAAGTATAATATACATACACATCGAATTGCTAACCTTTTTTCTGGAGTCGGTCAATATAATACTATTGACCAATTCTCCTCAATTCACTTAGAGGAAATGTTAAACAAAGCTAAGTTTAGAGTGCGAAGTGGGAACAAACTAACGGTCTAATTAAAAGGTTTTAGACTAAGTTCGGGCAGGTGGGTTGCGCGAGAGCCTAATTGCGGCAAGTTTAACCGCTTTCAAGTCAAATGTTACAAAACTCTTTAGATGAATAATTTAATAGTATATTACAATTTAATGACGCTGTTGACCTACTTTGGACGGGAAGTTTCACGTAATTGTTTTTTGACTAAAATCATTACGTACTTCTAAAGCACGTAGGTACTTACTTAAATTATGCGCTCTTTGGGGGACGTGTTTATTACACGTAATGTTTTTGAAGATTGTCATAATATTTTTCTCGAAGCCCTTCCCCTCAATAAAAAGTAAATTTAAAACATAAGTATGTATGTTTCATGGAAAAAAATCGGATGATGTCTAATAAAAATAAAAAAAAAATGTCTGTGAAGACATATGATATCTTATCAACTGATCAAATAAAATTAAATAATGAAAATCAGATGAAATTAAATAATGAATAAACCTCTTTTTAAATTCGTTAAAATTTAATTCTCAGTGGGAAATATTCGCGTAAAACAAACACACGATTAAAACTTAAAATATAAAACTTAATCATAAAATGTTATTCTTTTCAAACTAAAACATAAAAAAAATCTTTTAAATTAATCGCTTTAAATCTTAGATGTATTTAATCTTCTATAGATGACATAAATATATTATTTTCACTTAAAATCGTTAACCAAACTTTAAATTCATTCCTTTTACATGCAATTTTGAATAACCTAAAAGCCTTTCGACAGGTAAGCAGTAATTCATTATAAACTCGCGAAAAATACACGAGATTTGGAAATAATATCACATAAACAAGCCAATTCGTTATTGAGGGATATAAATCAAATAAATTCGCTTTTCATTAAAGAACATACGCTGAAGTTAACAGAATTTTATTTGTGGCCTTGATTTACGGCAGTTGGACATTGTTGGAGGTATGTTATTAATCTCCCTTTTATCGACTTCGGAATTTTGTATAGTTAAATATGGGATGATTTCGATGAAAATTATAGTAGGAAACGTAAAAAGTACGTATATTTTTGTGGTTTAAATGATATAAAGTATTTCCTTTTAATATCTAGTACATACCTATAACTTATTTATATAGTGTGATAAATCAAAAATCGATAAGTCGGGGTTCGAGACCGGACGAGCGTGCAGGAAATAAATTGATTTTTCAATTTGTCTGCACATGTGGATGACATCACCACTGCTTAAACGGTGAAGGAAAGCATCGTAAGGAAACCGGCATGTCCAAGAATCAAAAAAAAAAAGTTCGACGACATGTGACATCTGCCAACCCGCACTTGGCCAGCGTGGTGGATTATGGCCTGAACTCTTCACAGGAGGCCTGTGTCCCAGCAGTGGGAACATATATGGGCTGATGATGATGATGATGATGATGATGATAGTGTGATAAACACACACGTTACACGTGACACAAAAAAAAATTAGTTTTAGTATTTTTACGCGAGTACTATAAATATAAAACTGCAACTGTCATACCTAGTTTTAAAAGTGTTATCTTAGAAAATGTTACTAAGAGTAAAGTGTTACATATAAATTCTTATCAGTATTTTGGGAGACGCGTAATATAGTCGGAAACGTACAAACATACCAACGAATATAATGTAAATATCTATGTCAGTCTCTGCCTGCATCTCTGCGGGTTCTGATTTGCATCACAAGGATCTCTCAGTGTCTAAGTTAGGTAGCTTTTAGAATATTCTTAAGATATCTGCATTTTAGATTTCAGTGCTTACATAAACTGTATTATTTTAATAGCACAAGATATAGCTTGTGGTTTTATTTTGTACTAGCTGTCCCGGCGAACTTCGCAACGCCATAGAATATTGTTTCGACATAATTCCCTTATCGTTCTCACCTTTTAAACCTTCCCTAGAACTCCACGGACATATCAAGACCAAAATAAGATAAATCCGTTCAGCCGTTCTCGAGTTTTAGCGAGACTAACGAACAGCAATTGATTTTTATATATAAGATGATGTAATCGATATATGTATTTCAATGACATGAGATGTCAATACATAAATTATTAAATTATTACGTACAAATAGTCCTATCAAACACAAGAAGAATCACGTTAATCGGTTATATAACCACGGAGTTATCGAGTTACAAAACCAAATCAAATACAGTCAAATTGAAAACCTTCTTCGTCTTTGGGACGTCAGTTAAAATTAGCGATGAGTATTGAGCTTTGAATTTTTTATGTATTTGTTTATATAATGACATAAGGCTTTATTAATGCTTGTAGCACAGCTATCTCGTAGAGGTGTAGCTGTAGCTTATTTCGTAGCAGATTTCGTAGAGCATGTAGAATATGTGTTTAATATTTTGTCTAAACTAAGAAACCCGCTCAAGTTTGCTCCAAATAAAAATAGCCCATTATAAATGAATACATTATTTGTCATTCACATAATATATATCAGATATCTATTTGCTGAACTTCAAGCCATTCCATGTTTTTCATGAATAAAACATTATTACAAATCAAACTTCCTCTTTAAATAATATCTCATATTAGTGATATGAAAAGTTTCTTATACTTTTCTTTCGTAAGTTTACGCAGCAAATAGACTTCATTCGATAATCCCCGCTAATATTATAATGTGAAAGTAACTATTTCTGTGTTTTCACGACTAAACCACTTAATCGAAAAGAACGAAATTTGTTGCTGAGGTAGACCCGATTTTATGTCAAAAATCCCACGGAGAAGCCACGGGATTATCTAGCGAAAGCATTAGCGGCATTGAGAAATAATTTCGTTATCCTTCAACACTACATTATGCTGTACGAACAAACTTAATTATCGTTCATGAACAAATGTTTATTATATCCATTATAATTATTTATAAACACATTGTATCTCTTAATTGTGAATACTAGAGCGATATGAGTGTATTTACATTATTCTGTTATAGTTTACACGCACTAATTACGTATAGGAACATGACTAACATTGGAAATTAATCACCCTATTTCGTTCGTGTACCGTGAGATTTTCACGAAAATTCGTGATTTAATTTTTACAAGCGTCCGCATTAGAATCGTGGCTATGTTATTAATTACATTAGAACTTAATGGGAAAATAATTAGTTTATTTTCGGGGATCGCGTTGCGTTCATTTGTACGTATTAAAACTGCGTACGTGTGTGTATCTGTAAAACTTAGATCATGTATCAACTTATACTATGTTATTATAAGATAATAATATTATAAAGAGGAAAGATTTAAATACATTTTGTTTTTAGGGTTCCGAACACAAAGCGTAAAAAGGGACCCGTTACGGGCGTTACTATCCCTGTGGGGGTGTGGTAGCTCCCGGTGCGAACTGGCCCAATTCACGCCGAAGCGTGTTCGACACTTCATGATTAGTAGCAAGTATAATCTAACAGATCACAACTACTATCTCTAGTTGCTCACTCAAAATTAAATCCGACCAAACAAGAAACGCTAGAGCGTATCAAGCCAATTCCAACTTGAGTATTTAACTTGCACAGTGCATCTGCAATTCAGTTACGAGCTTGCAATTGTATTAAGTGAATCTGCTTCTAAGACTATTAAGGGTATACTGAAGTATTATATAAGATGTGATTATTTGAGCTGGAATGGATTTAACTGCATACTGCAGTACATATGTATAGTCTATGGTATTCTGGTTGGAGACGACAATAGGTAATGAAAACACTGCCAATACTAGTTTATTTTTTTTATTCATAAAGGCACCTTACAGCTGTTAATAAGATAATCATTCTAATTACATATGAGATACGCCAATTATAAGGCACACAATAACTGAAAAATTGTGTAACAAAAATTATGAAAAAACTTCAACTACAACTTCCCTTATATAAAATAAAGAGCTCTAGGTAAACTAAAATATAATTACTTATTTACAAACAATATAACAAATTTAACTAATACAACACATTAAAGATGAGTAAAGAACAGATATCAAACAAAAACAAAAACGAGCCTAATGTGACTATGTGAGTGTGAGTGGATGAGTAGTGTGTGTGTGCGTGTATTAGTTTTTCAGATTATTTAATTTTTTTATAATAGTATTTTGAAATGTAAAACATTTTCATCCAATTAAAAAAAATACAATTTTCATAGAAATTACTTTCTCATGGAAACAAAATACCACCATTTCATAGGTTACCATTTGTAACAATTCATTCGCCAAATTGTCTCTCACAAGGGTAGTAACGGCGTAGTGTCGTGTCCCAGTGCACGACACACGTGCAGCGTCGGTAACAGTTAACCTAACTCCAGCTATCTACAGTATACAATCGTGGAAACTAAAAATAGTGTTATCTGGCTAAACTATTAAACATATTTATTGTCTTGATATAAAAATAACGTCATAATGTAAGGGGAGTTTAATTTCACGATATTTCTCATCCACTACTCGATTCGTCAACGAAATATAAACTGGCAAAATACTAGCTGTTCGCCCCGACTTTGCCCGTGGTAAGACTATAGCCTTTGCCACTCAGTGAAGATGTAGCTTGCTAATGGTGTAAGTTTTTTTTTAATCGGTCCAGCAGTTTTTGCGTGAAAACGTTATAAACATACAAAAATAGAAAAGTTTTGTATTTATAGTATTAGCATCAATAGAAACGAGTCTAATATAAAGTTGTAGAAGTTTCTCCATCTGAACGTAATAATCTCAATAAATCTAGTTTATAAATTAAAAATTGATGTCGATCTCTTCAAGTGAAAACTCATTTGTTCACGTTCACGTTTCAGAGCGATTCTTGGGAGGTTTTAAGAGTATTTTGATATTGACATCACTGACATCAGACACGCTAAAGTATCATGACGTGATGTGTCAGACTGGTATAAAAACACTATAAATAATCCACTGAATAAAAAAAATATGAAAATATTTTAATTACTCTACCATATATATAGGCGTTTCCTTTTCCTGACCCTTCCCAGTCCATTCCTTCTTTCCAGTCATCAATCCTTTCCGTATCTCTTACCCCTAAAAGGCGCATAGCACATTTACAGAGGCACTACCTCTGCAAATGGTGGTAGTAACGTTTACCATCAGGCGACCCACGAGCTCCATTGCCGGCGATGTCTTAAAAAACCATAATTTTTCTCTCTTCTCCTCTCTTCTATTTCCTTCTTAAATAAGTAGTTCTTACTTCTATTTAAATATATATAACTCAAAGGTGACTGATTGACTTAGTGATCTATAAACACACAGCGCAAACCCCTGGAAGTTTGGCATTTAAATAGAAGTTATGACGTAGGCATCCGCTAAGAAAGGGTTTTGATAAGTTCTACCCCCACTATGATAAAATAGGGGATGAAAGTGTGAACCATGATAATTTATTAAGGCCTCACGAGCGAAGCTGCGGGCAACAGCTCGTTAAGTAACCGTCATCAAAACCTATAGGGTTAAAATAAGGCGATGTCTGGCTCGGGTTATTTATAGATTGAATTTGTCGTTGCTTTTATCACCTGATCCTTTGACTCGCTCATTCATAATTCAATATCGGATTTGTCACTCAACACGCCGCAAATATGAACATAAGAGGTCTCACGTAAACATTTTTGACAATAGAGCGCCGAGTAATGATTACTAATGGGTTTCATGTACTCAATTCGAAAACATTTTGTTTATGTACGGTATATTGATATGTATGTATGGTCGATGAACATTGTTATTGTCTTTTTAGGGTTCCGTAGCGAAAGGGTAAAAGGGGAATGTCTGTCAGTACGTTCCTCTGCGTCAGGTGAAGAAAAGAAACAGCGTTTAATACATATTTTCGAATCCGAGACATGGAATGTCTAAACTAAATTAACAATACATGTATTTGAAATCAGTTTATAAAAGATGCTTTATTTGATATCGTTGCATCACGGTTCCATGGTGTAATGGTTAGCACTCTGGACTCTGAATCCAGCGATCCGAGTTCAAATCTCGGTGGAACCTGTTCTTTTTTTTTCATTTCTTGTTCTTGATTTTTATTAAGCAATCATTTGTATTTGGTTGTGAACACATAAATATAATACACTAGTGAATAACTGTGAAATATAAAAGTGACTTACATTTTTATGTGCTGTTTAGGTTTATCTTAAGATCTCTATTAATGTTTCTAATTATTCGTATTTTTTACTCCAAAATGTTGAAAGTAAATGATAAACAATACATCACTAGACAAGTCAGAGAGAATTTGGTAACACTTTTTCAAATAATTAATCGGATCACCTCGTAATTTTGAAGGGCAGCCACAAAATCAAATAAAACGTTTATTTTTGGCATTTATAATATAATCAAAACAGAATAAAATGTTATTTGAAGAATGTTTAAACTTTTCTTGGAGAAATCACAAGAATTTGATTGAAAATCTAAATTTATACATTGACAAACGAAAATAGAAACGAAAACAATTGAACTGAAAAGAAAAGATCTTTAAATATAACCAATGATTCAATGTCCAAAGATATCATGAAAAAACATGCTTTCATTCCGTCACATCCAATTCAATTTTTATCAAATATCGTGCCAATAATAGGATATTATTATTAAGAAATGAATTTCGAGAGATTAATAAAAAGACCGAAGAACGGCAAGAAGCATTCATTAAGATAATTAATATTTATTAAAACTTTTCTCCAATAAATTGTTTGGGAGCCGAAACTTTTCTAAAATCTTCATTAGCGAACTTTATGCCCTCCGTAATTAGTAACTTTTATTGAAGATCAATTAAAGTTGCAAGTTTGTAATGCAAAATGTATTTGTCAAATAATTTTAATATGTTTTAGAGTACGTCGTTTGTGGAAGTAACTACAGCACGAATTTTTTTAAAGAATTGTTCATGATATGGAATATCCCGCTTCGTTACACCGCAGCGAAAAGTGTGTTTCTTTGTCTTTCTTTCACATCGGAGTGACTTTATAATACAATTTCAATGTTTTTAGTTTGGTTCTGATCCAAGGAAGCTAGAGATTGACGTAAGGAAGAACATAGGCTACTTTTTACCGAGGTGAACATCTTATTTCCATGTCCATTGAACACGCGGACTCGAACGCCCAAAAGCCGCGGGCTTTCCCCCTTAGTTTTTATCAATCAATAATTAGTAACTGTCTTTTTCTGTTGAGTTATTAACATGTTTCATTCCTTTGGGATTAGCAGTGATTATTATTATTATTATATTGCGTTTTAGTGTAAATGTAAGTTAACAGGGCGCTATATATAGTTATTTAGTTTGTGACAAGAGAAATCTTTCTGGAAAAGTTTAGAAAAGCATAGTCTAGAACAGTTCCTATAGAATATAGGTACATATTGAATTAGGTGATAAGATAATTTGAAGTGAAATTTAAGAATCGTAGTTACGGTTTAAGCTATTTTAGTATAACAGCATCTTTAGGTCTAGGTTTACCAACTACAGTCTAGTTGGGTCTGCAACCTGCGGCTTAAGAGTTACATACGCCTTTTGTAGGTGAAGCAAAAGCGAAAAGATTATATATTTTTATTGCTGCGATGCTACGACTCTAAAGCTTGTGGATCCCTGAACTAGACCATTGCTTAAAATGTGTAAATTTGAAATAGTTCTCTTAACGACATTATAATTCATTTGTGACATTGCTTACTCTTTTTCCCATGCTAGAAATTATTTATGTATTCATAAGTATCGTCTTATAATAATTTTCCCAGTTCTCTTCTCTTAACGCCTAATGTTTTTGTTCACCCACCTCCCTTAAATATCTCTTCTTACGCATTGCATATGGTAGTCTGGAAGAGATCACTACCTAGCGATAAGACCGCCATATTATATTATATTTCTGTATTTGTCTATCTTCTGTGTGAGCAATAAAGTATTAATAAGTATGAAATTGTAAATTCCAAAGCGATTCTAGAAAGTTCGAATAGTTATCCACATACATGACGAGCACGTGTTGTAATTCAATCAATTCTGTTTAATTAAGGCTCTGTTAGTTCTCGGAAACTAATTTGAAGCTGAAATTGTTTAAGATCGTTGAATGTTGCGGTATATAGTGAAGTGGTTTATTAATAAACGAAGTAGTTAGAACGCATTTTCGTAATGAAAAGTGTTTTGTAATATAAGTAATTTCTAAAAACATAAAAATTGTTGTAGGCTAGTGGCTATAAATCGATTTTGAGATCGTTAACATCAACGTGATATCGAAACAAGCAAAGTCGTGAGTAAATAGCGGAAAAGTTGTTCAATTCAAAACACTTCAAGTGTCTGTAGACTGAAAGTCAGGAGTGAGCGATAAATCATCGAATAAACAAACATAAATTCAAACAATGTATTCACGCATCAATATCGTACGTGCCAACGGGACGTTATCCCTTTATGTCGTCACGTCGTGACGATGTCACGTTATCACGCTAACACGTACAAGGTAATTCGCACCCCAATTCTGTGCGATATTTGGATCGGAAATAATTTTGCCGATAGATTGAAATAATCGATCATGGATGAGTATTAAAGCGTGCTTTTGAATAATGATTGTGTTTATTAAAAAAAATGTTATTAAGAGTATGGTTTTAGGTTACCTGTGCTAAGAGGAATGGGAAAATAATGTGATTATTTGTTTTCAACATCTCCAAACTATACTAATAATAAGAAGCTGAACAGTTTGTTTGAGCGCTCTAATTTCAGGAAATACTGGACCGATTTAAAATTCTTTCCCTATTGTATTTCTACGTAATCCCTGAATGTCTATAGGCTATATATGCGATATAGATAATATCTGTTTTGGGAACCTATAATCCATCGCAGGTTATTTAACAAATTGAAACTATTTGGTTTTATAATCTCATTTCCAGGGGCCCGCATCATTTTCCTCACCCTTCCCAGACAGTACCTTTCTATATCTCTTTTGTCCTATAAGCTGGCAACGCATTTGAAGTCATTATGTCTGAATATATTCCTGGGTAGCAGTGTTTGCTATCTGGCGACTCACCAGCTCGGTTGCCTGCAATGATATAAAAAACTTATCATTTATAATATTTCAATCACTTCGGTCAGTTCTAAAGAGAAAGGATAGGGCGTTATTTCTGACAATTATAACTCTAAAAACTTTGCTCCGTAATGTCCATCACGAGTCATTAATATGCATGTGGCCAATGGACGTGGAATTTCACAAACTGTCAGCGTAATGAAGGTATAGTCGTGGACAACAGTTCAAAAACAAAGATCCAGTTTCTACTAGACAGAGCATTATACTTTTAAGGATCGCAGAACGTAAATAAATAATTTAAGAATTTACCACCGCGGATAGGATACTTATTATTCCGATAAATGCTTGTGATAATACAGGAACGTTGATATCCGGGCGGAGCCGGTACGAGCGCCTAGTGTATAGTAAATGTTGAACTAGCTATCAACACAGAAAATAAAAATTACCAGAATTATTTCTTACGCAATAACGTGAACAAAATAGATTATAGCTATTATATATCTGCTTAAAAACTAGAAAAGAAATAAGACGATGTCGAGGTTCTCAACAGTTCGCTTACTTTCCGAATATCATCTCACTTTCGCTCATCTAGTTAACTGCCCACGCAAAATCTACTTTCGTAGGTAGTTGATTACTAAAATTTAATTTAAGTGACCGCCGCAATTAGACAACTACGATGATATATGATTATTTATTTGAAGAATCATAATGAAGCTTATACACCTACCAAAAAACACTGACAGGACAATCGTTGTTTTGCTTTATCCTACTAACCGATTGCTATGATTCTTTTGCTGTATATTCGGGTAGTCAGAAATTATTTATAAGTGACTAGCTCAAACCCGCGGCGTCACTTGTGTGGTACCCGGGTAATTAGTAACCTATTTGCTTACCGAAACTATAATCTATTTCTGTATCAAATTTCATATAGATACGATAAGCTTTTTCGCAGGAATGAGAAACAAACATCCATACATCCGTCCATACTTACAAACTTTCGCATTTATAATATTAGTAGGATTTCACGTCGGTTTTCTGTGGGGGTGTGGTACTTCCCCGGTGCGAGCTGGCCCAATTCGTGCCGAAGCATGCTCGACTCCCACATAGAGAATCTATCACACTGCTCTTTAAATGACTCCCAAAATACCTTGAGTATTGGTTCTTTCTTTCTGGGTTATAAGGTTTATTTAAGCGACTTTTTCTTTACTATTTCTCATAAAGTAACCTAAAATATTAAATTAAGGATGAAAGAATATTAAACAGCAAAAAAAATTTACCTTTCCAGGAATGCTATAATCTTTGTTATTTGCATCATCCGATGATTGGTCGAGCGTGTTTCGTAAATTGGTTTAAAACTGGATTTTCCACAATCCCGTGCCCCTTATGGGATATGGTATTGGGTAGGTGCATTGTATGTTATACTCATATCTTTTACGACTAAATTGCATCAACCTTTCGTGAAAATCTAGAAAATGTTTTCTTAACTGGTTAACTTAAATTAGAGATCTCGGATCTCTGATGTCTGATAATCTATATGGAGTAATTGAATGTTTTTTCATTGTTTATCAAATACTCCTATTAAATTAATGAGTTTTGTTTAAAATGTCTATACATCATAGCAAGCACATACAATTTTCCTATATAAAATGTTATGCAATATTTATTTGCGAACCAACTGAACGCCTATGTATTACTAATATAACATGAAATATTTGAAATAATTGTGTAAATAATCCACATACGTCACACAACTCCCTACTTAAAACTTTATTTTGTTATTCTTTAAGAAAAATTTGATATATTGTCGTATAAATGTATTTATATGTAGGTAAGCTACAGATATAATATATAAAATAATATAAGCAAACGAGACGCTTCAATAACAGAGATCAGCGTACTTTTGTCGACCGTTAAATAATCACAATGATATTATAAATGTGAAATTTTGTTTGTTTGGATGTTTGTCCGTCACGATGAAATTGCTAAACGGATTTTGATGAAATTTGCTATACAGACAGGGTATGAACTGACTTCGATGATAGGAGTATCCTATTATCCCGATTAAAATTTCCCTTGGGACTAAACAGGAATCTTGATATCCGGCTGGAGCCGAGACGAGCATCTATTTTAATCCTATCCTACAAATATTATAAATGCGAAAGTTTGTAAGGATGTGTGTGTGTGTTTGTTGCTCTTTCACGCAAAAACTACAG
>NC_052102.1:9205897-9211637 GCF_012273895.1 Zerene cesonia | reverse complement strand
ACAGATTCGAAATTCAAATGTAATATTTTTTTATAATTAAGTGTAACAGTATTTATGGCCAGACTAAGTATATCAGCTTATATCGATTTTACATACTTTATAGCAGAGTATTTTCTTGTGTTTGATTTCACGCGAGTATTATACATTTAGGAATTTAAAACTTTTTAACGGATTATAAACGCGATTTATTCATTATATTATTAACCCGACGTAACAGCCCAAGCCGAGGTTCGCGGTCACCGACAAGGGGGGACGTCGCGCGTCGCTACTAGGGTGAACCCTCAGTACACCCACGCATCCGTGCTAAGATGTAGTAGCCCTTCACGCTAGCATCGAGAATCACCACAAAAAAAGGGAAGTTGAATATGTAACAATTTTATTTGAACTAGCTTCGTCCAACGAAGCGTGAAAAATTGTTCCTTTAAATCTCAATGTTCCCGTTTGAATATTGGATTAAATAGTAGCTAGTTATTCGTTTTCGATTAAAAAGTAGCTAGTTATTCGGTGGTAAATGTTAAAACTGTGTAACTGTGTAAATTTATAATACCCAAAAATCCTGAAATAATACGTAACTAGTCTATACAGGTCTTCGAAATTCAAAAATATAATGCAATATTTTTTAATACCTACAAAGTAGGTTGTATAACTGCAAATTTACACTATCACCACAAAGAGAGGTGAAAACCCACAACACAAGGCAGGCAAGCGAAATAGAAACTACATTTATATAGTGATAATACATTAAGATATTCCCTTAGAGTTGATTTCAAAAGGACGAAGCTAAAAGGTCGGGTAGAACCTCGTATCAGTTAAATGCGTGACCCCGCTATGATTTATTATGCACGACTGGAAACCCGATTACTTGCACAATTTTAAGAGACAAATTTGATAGTGAATTCTGTGCAAGTGACTTGGAGAAAGCTTTCAGACTGCCCTTATGTTTAGCCCTCTACGGTTACCTGTGGTGACCCTTGAAGCGCACTCCAGACACGCTGTATACAAATAACTTACTTCTACTTAACATAGTACTAATCTCTTACCTACAGGGTATAGGTATACCAGCACCCTACGGCTCCCCTTGTTTGGCTTGGCGCTTTCTATAACTGTTATAAAATTTCACTGAGACACATTTTTGCTTTAAGAATTTTAGTGCGAATTAATAATGCAAATGATTTAATTTGAGGTGAATTGTATAAATTCACCAATTCAAATTGTTTATGAAAATATGTATAATAAAGAGAGCTAATAAGTTTGTTTGTTTGAACGCGAATTACTCTTCTACTACCGGTTCGCATTTATAAGTTATCTTTGTGTTTATTCATTGCGGAAGTCTACAGGGTATATAACATCATGTACGATATGAGTGAAACCGCGGGGCACAACTAGTACGAAATATTGCTGTAAGTGTAATTCTTGCAACGATGTTGTATGTTATAAATATCAAATAGGTTTGATTTGCTTTGGATTCCGCATTTAACTCTATTTATTAGTGTTATGCGTACAACATACAAAGTACTACTTCGAGTAGATTGTTATAAAAACTTTTTAAATAAAACAAAAGAAAAATTTAATTTACACATATTTTAATGAGTGAGCAATTCTTGAATTAAATAAACATATTTTTGTTATGACTCGCTATCCATCAATTTGAAAAAGCTTTAGCTTCCTTTTTATTGCTACATTCAGTACCAATTATAATCGTAAAAATACTAGTTCAAAACCTGATCTAAACTAATGAAAATTGAGAAGCTAATAAAAGCGTATTAAAAGGTAGCCAGTATGCTAATCCATACTTTACATTAATGTCCAAAATTTCATTTAAACTCGATCCTCCGTTCCATCTCGAAAGAAACAAACGTATATACGAGTATTTAAGTGACACTTTTGCGTTTATCATACTGGAAATTTTAATTAATCTTTTTTATCTAAATGACTTGTCGTTGAAAACTCATTGCAATCTACATTAATTGAGCATGATATAAAACTACAAAGTCCAACGTATTCCTAAGAATTCTCTGCGCGAAAGCATAGCTTTTACATCTTTAAGCCAGTCTCAAGTTTTCAAACTCAACTTTCCTAACCTTTATATGAGAGAAAGAACTGAGAACTAAAAGAGAAATGCTTTTGCACACACTTTGACTTTCAAAGACTTAAGTCTCGATGTTGGAAATATATTTCAGTGAAAATGGCTGAAATAGGACGTGTGGGATGAATTAGAAGTCTTTTGTTAAATTTTAAAGTATTCCTTTATATGTAGGAAAGGCATGCGACGAAATTACGAAGATATTATTATGAATAATATTACCTATATTCTTAGTAAATAATTATTTTCTGTAAAAAAGGTCACTGGCGTTTGTCCACATTCTAAAATTGCAACGAATAAAAATAATGTCCAATGAAACACAAACAAAAAGTCAGTAATACAGATAATATGAGAACCTGCGATTTTGGAAACGTTGGTTAATGAAAATAACTTATAGAACTGCAACATTAAATAATCTTTAAAAATTTTCTCATTTCCAACATTTCAATGAATTCAGAGAGTAAATGAACAAAATTTATAACGAAAAAGTAATATTACCAACACATAATTTTACTTCAAGGATGATTTTCTATTGGACTTTCTGCTTTGTAATCTCCGATACAAAGTTTGAGGTAATTTTTATCCCGACGACGTATCCCTTAACAAGAACTTGTACTTGTGGCTTTAAAGCCCCGTTGTCAACTGGCATTCGAGCTTGATTAAAACTTTGTACTGGACATACTGTGCCCGCGATATGTTTGCTTAGTATTGTTATATTATATTCTGTAGGTAATCTACACTAATATTATAAAGAGAAAACTTTTGTGTTATTCTTGTAACGTTTTCACGCAAAAACCCCTGTATCGATTTGAAAATTCTTTCATCGTTAGAAAGCTGCAACATCACTGAGCATAAGCTATACCGTGGGACATCCACGGGAGAAGTTGGGGCGAATAGCTTTGCATTTTAATTGAACTAGTAATTTCTGAGAAAAGTACATGTGTTTTTGCTGCTCTTGTAACAGATGATTTTTATTTATTTGTATATATATTTTATTATACACATCACTTTCGTAATCTTCCTTTACTAAATTACTTCAAAGCGAATAAAACTACATGTAATAGAGTAAAATCTCTGTATTTAATTACGTATATTTTAACAAAAGGTTTTTATCAATTTGAATCATGTCCAAATGTTGTTATTCGTGACCCAATAATGGCTGAAGGTTTCTTTTATAATAAATCAAATAAGATTACGATCCCCACCCATAAGATATCAATAGGATTTCAGCAACCCGTATTAATTAGCCGATGCGAGATACGGACCTTCACTTTCTTCCATTCAACCACGAGGAAATGTTTAGGATCAAGGATAGGCGATGTACCCTTCGATCTTTTAACATAATACATTTGGAAATTAAAGACCTTATAACGGATTTTAAACGCCTTTTATTCATTATACCCGACGTTTCTAACACTTTACAAAAGTTCAATATCTAAATGTATTGTAGTCGCGTAAAATCAAACACAAGAAAATACTTTAGCATATTTGTTTAACTAGCTGTGGCATACGGTTTCTTCCACAGACGACGGGTAAAAATCTGTATCACCTATCTCTATTTAGAAGTCTATTCGCATATTACAAATTAGCGCATATGTAAAACATACAACGATCGTGGTTTTGAACTATTTTCATTCAAAATTTCATCAAAATTGATATTTTTGTAAAGCTGTGAAAACGTAACAGACAAACAGACAGACATTGGTTTTTGTATCAATTCCGTTTTCTTAAAAGTAACTTGTAGACTTTAATTTCATAATAGTGTCAGAATAAAAGCATTTTTTTTCTAATACGCATTGAAAATTATGAATTATATTTAACACCTAGGGTGCATTCAATGTTATTGCTAAGTAAATATTATGGAATTCAATAAAATGTCTTGTGCAATAAGCCCTTACATACTGGTTAAATAAAATATATAAGATTTCTCATAGATATTGAAACGATATTGAAACATACTTGAAACTTTGTGTCAGCTAAATAAAACGCAGGTTGTATTTGTAGACTCCGTCTCGAAGACTCGCGTACTTACCGTTACTGTGGGATTTCTAGGATAAAATCCTATGTCGTTTTATTCCCTTACCATATATGTACCAAATTCCAACCAATAGATTCTGGCGTGAAATAGAGACACATAAACAGAGTTACTTTCGCATTTATAATATACTAGTTGTTCTGCCCGGCTTCACCCGTGGTACATACCTATATAGCCTACTAGCTGCGCCCCGCGGTTTCACCCGCGTAAGTCCGTATCCCGTAAGAATATCGGGATAAAAAGTTGCCTATATGTTATTCTAGTTATTCAGCTGTCTACGTACCAAATTTCATGGCAATTGGTTCAGTAGTTTTTACGTGAAAGAGTAACAAACATCCATATATCCATACAAACTTTCGCATTTATAATATTATAATAGGATGTCACTCAATGACATTGCGGTATTCCAATGGTGAAAATCGGTCGAACAGTTTTGCGTGAAAACGTTATAAACAAAAATATTAAAATACAAAAAATGCCACAGCTTTCTTTATAATATAAGTGTGGAAGTATGAATTTAACGTAATATCATGAATGTTCCGCCTACCGTCTACCTTGCGTAAAAATGTTTTATTCAATTTCCGTAGTCTATCTAACACATGTGACGCCACTATTGTTAATTGGGGGCAAAACAGTGGCACATGATGGCCCTCATCCCGACGGTTCGTTAGAAGGAATGAATGAACCACCAAGTTATTTGGGCCCACTACAGCACGCTTGTCTGCAAGAATACTTACAAAAAGTGTGTGTTACATTTTTATTTTAGTTAACAAAAGAACGACCAAGTTAATTATCATTCATTTTTGAACGAAACAACCATTTTGAAACCATCGCATTGCGTTATTTTTTAATACATAAATTTGTATCATAATCTTTGTAATAGATGACAATAATAATTTAATCAACACATAAACAACGAACTTATAAAAGGTTAACCTGATTTTATTCGTTTTATGAATGTAAATAAATTATATTAAGAGAATAGTAAAAAAAATCGCAAATCCCTGTATTTAAATAACCCAGGATTCAAAGGTGCGCGTTAAGTTACCCGCAAACGCAATTTCAAAACATGTAGCTTTAAATAAAAGCTCTTGTGTTGCGAAATGTTTTACATCACCTTTCATATTGTCTGAATATAATGGATTTGTTGGATTTTAATGAATGAAAATCTGATAAAAATAGATTCTAGTGTTTATATTGAATACAAAACTTGCATTATTCCATTATAATAATAATTATAATTACTATATTTTCTGCGTTAATTCGACAGTACTTGGTAATCCATCGTTATACAAAATTTGTATAACACTGCTTAAAGATATCAGATTAAAGAATTATCAAAAATAAACTGTCTTAATGTTTTCAGAACTTGACAATTATTATGGGACCACACGGGTGGCACCAGGTTTCAAAAAATAAAATAATTATCAAAATCGGTTCACCCAGTCGAAAGTTCTGAGATAACAAAGCAAAAAATGCAGTCGAACTAGTAACCCCCCAAGTAGTAAGTACGTATGATGCGAATAAGATAATAATATATTGACATAACTATAATAATTATTACATTATTTTTTACTAGCTGTCTGTCTGTGAATATCGGGATAAAAAAATGCCTTTTTTTT
>NC_052102.1:9197932-9204897 GCF_012273895.1 Zerene cesonia | reverse complement strand
GACAGATTCGAAATTCAAATGTAATATTTTTTTATAATTAAGTGTAACAGTATTTATGGCCAGACTAAGTATATAGCGCTCGCGTGATCCACCCTAAATACCATCTCTCGACGCGGCAGCACTGACTGATACCAACTAAAAAGAACAGATATTTTTCGAAGTTGAATATATTTCGGAAGCTCACAGTATGATTGACAAAAATCAATTTTGCGACCGTTTTAACTCATGATAATGAACTGAAATGTCAACCTTGTGAAAACTCCAATGTGTTCCATCACATCCCGTTAAAAATAACACTGCCCTGCGAATGTTCATGGGCGGTGGTCGCCGAAATCAGGCGAAACATCACCTCAGTTGCCCGCTATGACATAAAACGGATATCAACTAACATTGTCACTTATTTTAAATGTTCTTATAGAGGTTATAAATTTGACTGTATATTGTGGCTTCGTTACCATAGAAATTTCGACTTGGTGAACTGATTTTGATGATCTTTTATTAGAAAGCTGGTGCCGTCTGTAGTCTCATTGAAATTTTGTGTAGTACAGAATTTTAAGGC
Organism: Zerene cesonia; assembly: GCF_012273895.1. NCBI lineage: Eukaryota > Metazoa > Arthropoda > Insecta > Lepidoptera > Pieridae > Zerene > Zerene cesonia. The sequence goes on along the minus strand of NC_052102.1, from coordinate 9,204,338 downwards.
GGTTTTATATTTTGTTAAAAATATTTTTTTTTGTTGTATAGTTTAAGAAAAACATTACGTTTATTAATTTATTACTATTTATAAAACGTATTTTTATAATTACTACGTAAATGATTTATTGATTAATTATCCAGTCTTTTTGGTTTCTTACATGGGAAAACTTATACACTTTATTCTATTCCCTGTAGATGCTGATAGCAGTAATGGGGAATCGTTAAAAACTGCCATTAATTCTGTACAGCAATTAATATGGAACTTCTTTTAGTTGTTATTTACGAGAGTTGAAAAACATTTACAAAAGTTCGTTCATAGAAATGAGGTATCTTTGAACATTTTAATGTAATGCGAAAAATTCTTGGCTTATTTCGAGAAGCTACGAAAGTTGGATATGCTTCTGTTTATATATTTTAATGTTACATGTGTCCAATTGTTATTTACTTATGTGTACACACATGTGTGTTATATTTTATGTACAAGCAAGAGCAAACCCTGTATTAAGATTTATGAGTGTAACAGTCTCATTTGCTGCTCACATTTCATCTCTTATTGTACCCCGAATTATTTTTAACCGACTTCCAAAAACGAAGAGGTCCTATGTCTGTATGTCATTTTTTGAAAAAAAAATTCAATGTTTCATATATATTTGGGAAGTTTAAATATACTGTACAAATTGATCCAACTCCACCAGCGGACAATTGTGAAATCTGAAAGTTTAACAGTAAATAGAAGGTTTCGGTGAATCGATTTCATAAATGACCATTCTCCGAACTAACGGAAATATGTTGTCATTCAAAGCACATTTACCATTGTATTATGACGGAATATGCTTTCACGCATAACCAAGACTTAAGGAAAAGGCCCTTGGTTATGCCAGACCACTGCAATACGCACTAACCTGCACTGCGCTTCACCGCTTTAGTGATGGGCCCAAGGGTGCCAGGTGGTACGCTCTCGCCTACACATTCACCTGTATTATTATCATTCATAATGACAGGTGAACGATGACCATTCGGAGACTGGTCACAACATCCATACAGCTATCATATTACACCATAAAAATGAACTAATAATTCAGCAACATTATCTCACTGGACGTAATTAATATTAACTCACAAGAACCGTTGCGGTTGAACGAGTTTTGTTTGGTAAAAGTAAAATTAGCCTTGACGCAGAACTTGTGTTATTTTCGAGTTTGTTTTACAAGAAAACTTTTGTGAATCGGAACAATCAGGTGAAGGAAACGCACGGACAAATTTATTATTTCATTGGGTTTCGTAGTTTAATGTTCAATGGAGAATTATTTAAACAAACCAACTTCTGCTTGTGATTCCTACACAGCAGAGGGGTAAATGGAGCGTTATTTCGTTATACAATTTAGAAGATTTGCATGAAGTATTTACAATTTGGAAGACAATAAAAATAATTTGGAACATTTTTAATTAAATGTTCTTTAGAATGAGAAATTTTTAAAGAATAGAAAAAAATTGACCACGAGGCGGATTTGATTCGAACCCGCGTTTTTTGCCAAACCGCAGCAACGCCTAGCCTCTCGGCCACCCGTGATACCGCCATCGAATTTCTTCTACACTTTCGGTCTCATGTGCCTAATTATAGTAATAAATGTTCTTTAATTAATTTTATATATAAAAATATAGTAATTATTCATTATAATTTATAACGGAATAAATGAATTAAAGGATTAAAAAGGGAACGTATTGTAATCGTCGTTTCTTTTAAAAACTTTCAAAGAAAAATTTTCATTTTTTCTTTTGTCTTAAAACAATGACCTCAGGCGTTTTTATAAATACTCGTTTATTTTACTGTCGGCGGGAAAAACGAGGGCTGCCTTTGATAAATAAAGAAATATTTAAATTAGGTATTTAAATATTTCCATTTGTTAAATGTCATGAAATAAAAATAAATTTCCGTGAATATTTATAATTTTAATTGGGATATGTGAGAGTGAAGGTTACCTCCACTGTTGGCATAACTGTCCAAAAAAAGAGGTGATCATTAGTCATGTATTCATCTAATATATATTGATTTTCCCCATAAGTTCTAAATGCGTAAACAATTTTATCGTCATTTATTTTCATTCCCCGAATTAATAAAAATTTATCATTCACATGCGCAGCTCGCACCAGAGATAGTCTCACCCCCACAGAAGATCGCCGTGAATTAATAGTATGATAATTATTCTTTTTGCCATAACATATCAAAATTACTAGCAAATTTAGTACGACAAAATTTAACACCATATAAACTCTCCGATTAGATATATAAAGTATGTTATGGAGGCCTTATAATAAGACTCTTATCAGCATAAGAGCAGTTCAAATATGGACAGACTAGCTCTTTACGAAATTAACTGAAGTTATGAGGGAAAATGCGCATGAATTCCTTAAATCATAATTTCTCAACTCCATACAAATTTGTTAATTTGCGAACCATTACTCGGTTTGTCCTATGTAAATACAAGTTGAAGAAACTTCAAACTATTGTTTCGAATCTATTTCTTTTGCTAGTTTTGGGCAACCTGAATATGTCTGGAGAGGAAATAAATCGGTTATATAGAATCAACATAGAATGGATCAATAAACAAAAGGAAAGTAACTTTATTTAACCAACAAAAACTATAACTGTAAACTGTAACTTTATTTAAACTCTAAAAATTGTAAATCAATTTTGATAAAACCCTCCGCAAATCCTTAAGGTATGTTCGTTCTATAGATAAAAATCCAACCATTTTTTGCTTCCATTAATTGTATTTGACTTACTCTTCATAGAATATTCATAAAAAACACTAGTTCACTCACTTCATCCCCTGCCTTTATGTACATACTATTGTCCTACATGCCAAAAGTTCATATTTTGTTATGAAATATGGTAACTCATTGATTTTTGTCTTTTAGCGACCCGTCCTACTATATGGAGACGACGGAGAAAGCAAAAAATGAACTGGAAACTTTGATTCCTACAAAAGCTGGCATTAGCAGGTATTAAAATTTATAGAATAAACAGTAACATATTTCGTTAGATATATCAGTCAGAAAGTACGCGTTAATTGAAATTTCTCGATGATTTATCAATTCAATTCTAATTTCCGTCAGAGCGAATAATTGATGACGCTAATTAGAAGCATTATTGATGAAAATTAATCCTTTTCTAGTACCTACGCTTGGTCATTAAATTAATAATACAAATTAGACAAATGATACTTGCTTTTTCCCGTGGCTTTGTTCAATTGTACGAATACTTGCGAACGGCCACTCTTAGAAAATGAATATGAAGAAATGACCTAAGCGGCAACCACATAAATTTTAACCTCTCACCTCTGAATCTATAATCATGGAAATTCGTAGCTCTGTTCTAAATGTATGTTATAATATCATTACATTCATAAATAATTTTTTTTTATTACGCTACATATTTTACTGTAACAAATAATGTTGACTAGTCACTAAAGTAGAGTAAAAAATAAAAAAGAAACAAAATAAATGATAGAAGTATCGCATGAAATATAATTGTGTTGTTATAATAATTTTTGGTTCTTAAACTTTATACGGAATACATAGCATTTTCCTCTGACATTCGCACGTAAAAGCATACTAACATTTGCGCTTGTATTGCGCGCTACATGCGCAAAAATATTTGTTCTTTGTACGAATTTGCACGCAAGTGAGTGACCCGGGTTATAACAGACATAGAATCGTGCTGTACATTAATTTATTAACATATTAGATAAGCAAATTCAGTCTCTATAGCAAGTATAAATACGTAATATACTAGGAAAGCAAATAAGCCAAAATGTATGCCCGAGTTGCCAGCAATGTTCCCAAATAAAGTATTCCACACGTTTCGAAGTTAACAGTTTTTTATTATTTGTTGTGTACAGAAAATATTTCAAACCTTTTATTTGTTTAATGCTTGCTCAAACCATTGTATAATTGTATACGTGGTCCATATTTTTGTTGAAAATGTGCTGGATTAGACCTGACTTACTTAAGCTTTTATGTATATCATTGTCCATTAAGATTATGTACTTAGTGTTTTTTTTATATCAATAAGTCTTTATTAAAACTGTTAAATTCGTACAATTACATTCGTATAAACTAAAGCCTGTGCTAGTAAAAACTGCGTTACAGGCTTAAGAATCCCGTACACTTTTGGTAAATAGGCTTTCGTGCTATAACTTATAGCTTTGCTTATAAGGGCGAAGAGCTAGTATACAATATGTCTATAAAAATACAATAACTGTCATACATATCGCTATATTATACACTCATAACAAAGCAATTCCAACAACGGTTGGTTGGTTCAAAACGCGTGTTTCCTCTCAATTTAATAGGTCTGACAACTCATATTACATTTCGAATCTATTCATAATATCCTCATATTCCCATAGCCATTTCCATATCAGGATGCCCAGGGATGATCAGTAAAGCTTAATAAAACCACTATTGAAATACGAAGGCCGGGTCAGCAAATCACAATACTTCAGTATGGAAACAAAGGGTCTACGTTGGTGAGGTAATATTTACAGTTGGATTGGTCGTGTTTTTAGCGGGTAATATGTGTTATATATTATATACACGTTATACTCTAATCTTTACGAAGGTCTGTAGTTAAAGACAGTTTACAGAGAAAGTTCACGGTATCATAAAATGCAAATGGAAATATTAAAAGCATAAATTATTTACATAATCGCTAATCGTCTGTCAAATGCAGGTAGAACTCACGACTCCAAAAACCATATCGGTCACCCATCCAATTTATGACCGAACTAACCGTTACTTAACATCGATTTTTTAATTTTGACATAAAATCTATAGAAATTTCAACTGGCACACTACCACGGTACATGAGATACAGCCTGGTGACGTATTAGGAATAGATAGAGAACCGTTTTAGCCTTTGGCTACGTAACCTTAAAAAAGACCAGAAAATGAACTTGGCGGATATACTTTGAATATGTGGAGAGGGTAATTTTTGAGCGAGTGCTTCTTATCATAGAGTTAGGAGACCCAGTCAATCGAAATTTAATACAAATATTCGTATCATTGCTATCTATCGTGAAATAATTTTCCGTGATAGCATAAGTGTTTTTTTTTTAATTTATATCCTACCTCTGTTATTAGGTATATTTTATTTCCCTCTGTACTTCGATCAATTATTTTCATTTATATCTGCGCGTAATCTTATTCACAATCAGTAAAGCATTTATTAACAACTTAATAAATAGTACTGACTTTAATTATTGACCTAAAACTAAGTTTCCAATGACTAGTCACAAATATGACAAAGTGCGGCCACGCCCTTAGCACTTACCGCGACACCTATAGCAGTAACTCCAGCTTGCTTCCCGATAACAATAGGTAACTGTTCTAAATATCCTGATGTTACCTCTAAAATAGCTAGGAAAAGCCATTAGCGGTTTGTAAACGTGAAATATTTCGAAATACACTGACCATCGGAAGTTCTGGCTTGGGGATTTTGTGGCTTTTTCGTTTTGCAGTAGCTATGTATGAACTTGTTCAAATTATTATTTTACTGTAGAGATTTATCATAGAAGGTATATTATCTCTCATAATAGTATTAGATTATAAAAGATTTATTTTTTGTTATACAAATATAGATAAATTGTAAAATATCTGAAAAGTGAAGATAACAATCTAAATCGTTTTTTTTCAGTACTTTTTGTATCGGTAGACAAACTAAATTATTCATACATTCAGCTCAGTATCATAGACGGAACAATGGTAGGTATAGTGATGCAAACATTAAAGAAAGAACACATTTTCAATTTAAAACTTATTCGAATTTCAAAATGTATATTCTTTTTAATGATGCAATTCAATACACACTGAGCTTGCTTGCCAAACAATTTTGATTTTTGAATTTTATAGTTTCTTATATTATAGAAATGTCTTTTGGTTCATTAAATAAAATATAAATGTACAAAAGTATGTAGTCTATTATATAATAAGAAACTATGGCATGTATTTATTGTACTGATTCAAACAACATATCAATCATCTTAAAATTATATATGCATTTCTGAAAGCGACAATCCGTGAGATCCTACAAACATCTAAAGATGGATTCCTTGAATGTCAAGAAAGGAAAAGAAACAACATAATCATTTAGGCGGCAATATAAGTACAGATTAAACAAAGAAGAGGTAGTTAGATATATTTCAGATACCTCATAATCCGAAACTAAGCACGTAAAATCGACACGCTTCGAGACTCCAGTACTTGATACCGTACTTTACGGAGTATTATCCTATATTTCATGGTTCTAAACCTATAGAGGCAGTATCACAAATCCAACCGAGCTTTCATTATGGCCGCATTTACGGTGTCACGTGGAAGGCGCAGGCAGAGGGGAAGTCTTATCGAAACAT
>NC_052102.1:9197558-9197922 GCF_012273895.1 Zerene cesonia | reverse complement strand
TATTATATAATAAGAAACTATGGCATGTATTTATTGTACTGATTCAAACAACATATCAATCATCTTAAAATTATATATGCATTTCTGAAAGCGACAATCCGTGAGATCCTACAAACATCTAAAGATGGATTCCTTGAATGTCAAGAAAGGAAAAGAAACAACATAATCATTTAGGCGGCAATATAAGTACAGATTAAACAAAGAAGAGGTAGTTAGATATATTTCAGATACCTCATAATCCGAAACTAAGCACGTAAAATCGACACGCTTCGAGACTCCAGTACTTGATACCGTACTTTACGGAGTATTATCCTATATTTCATGGTTCTAAACCTATAGAGGCAGTATCACAAATCCAACCGAG
>NC_052102.1:9177432-9196558 GCF_012273895.1 Zerene cesonia | reverse complement strand
GCCTTCCAAAAGACCGGGTGCTTTCCTTCTGGAGGTACCCGAGTATTATGGAGAGATACACATAATAATAATAATAATGTATTGCGGATAACGTGTGTCCCGTGCCTATGATATTTAAAATTGACTTATCCTTTTGGATAGGTTCAATTTCAACAATACCTTAATTATTCGTCCGAATTTGGTGTAATATGCTAATATTTCACGCCGGTCTTCTGTGGGGCTGTGGTACTTCCCCGGTGCTGGCTTAATTCGTGCTAAAACGTGTTATACTACCACACATAGATATTAATCTGGTAATAAAAAAAATTCTTCAGACTCACTGCATTATTTTTATTAATTATTAAAGAACTCAAGTGTTAGTTAAAATAGTGAATTATAAAGCTATAAACTTACAGTTGATCTATTCGTGTGGGAAATTACCTAAAGTCGATTCTATCACTGGATTACCAAAAATATAATGCAGATTTGATAAGATTACGAGCGTACCTGCGACTATTTCTAGTATTGCAATGTGGAACACGAATTCCATCACGCTAAACGGTAACGAGGTAAATTGGCGGTCTTGATATTGAAATAGGTCTTTATACTTCAAACAGGCACTTATACGAAAATTATCCAGCGAGGTAGTGGTGCGGAACGAGCGAGAATTTATGAGTTTGACGTGCGAGTGTGTCCTTAGTTATATTATTTGTGCAAATAAATGCGTAAAATGTGTGCTAATGAAATTGTGTTTTATCGTACTTGAAATGCAAATTTTTAAAATAAATAACTATCTGCTTGCTCATTTCTGTCGGCTGAAGCGACTTTCCGAATAGGTGCTGTTTAAAAATGACTATTTAGAAGTGTAAAATTCTCATAAATAAAAACTTTTTGTCAAATGTCCATCCGAAAGCTTTATATCCTACGTTCCGGCAACGGCTTATTTTTTGGTTTATTTTGTTACAAGGTTTTATGTTCTTGCATGTAACCCAACAGACACACAAACTAACTGTACACAATGTTATTATAAATAAAGAAATATGGAAGAGAAAATGAATAAAGTGAGAATAAAGGGAGAATTAATTGAGACAAGATAACGTATAGGCTGAGATAATCACTAAAATTTATTTAATTATTGCTTGCTTAGTCAAGAGATATAAATTATCTGTAAATCAAATTTCACCCGCTATTTTCTCTACTCAATTACCAAATACATTTCTAATAAATAATACGGATTTCAATCCAAAATAAGGATTACCACTTGATAGGTTGCTTATTTCACGTTATTTGTTATAGAATAAAACATTACTTCATTACAAAGCCCCATCTGTACAAACGGTACATTTACGATGCCCTAGACACTTTAAATTGGTATTCGGTTCTGTAGCATCCAACAAATTGACATAATCAAGTCGAGAGCTCGCTACTGAGAAGGCAATTTAAGATATGACTCCAGGATGATTGAATCGTTTCGGAACTAGGTGTTAGGGTATATCGCTGACACTTTTTCAGCATGTTTTTGAGCTTAACCAGACTATATCTGATCAGTAACAAACTTTATACACGTCAGGTAAGTATCTTATATATCTAGAAGTATGTATTCATTCATTTAGGATTTGCTTGGGTTATGAGAGAAACAGTTTTAATTTAGTGAAAGTTTCTTTCTAAACGGTTCAGCAGCTCCTCAGATGAACCCAGAATAAACAGGCTCTTGAAAAATTGCTTCTCATCTTATGTTCTGTTAAAATATTTTCTCATTGAACTATATTGCTATGCCAAACAGACATGTACATGATTTAATGAAACGTTGGTATACAAGGCTGTCAAATATAGTTCTCGAAGGACCATATATGTAACAAATTGCTGTTCATACATAGTTATATTCAATATCGGTCCATTAACCATACAAATAGCGAGGCAAGGTCGGTACACAACCTGACAAATCGCCCACACCTACTGACTAACCGACTGAATTACAGGGTACGGTGTTACGTATGTAGCGTCAGCAAATACGTGTATGTTTTTCAGGATATTCTAATATATGTTATAATTCTATCGTGCCATTAACTATAGATTGATATGTCATTAATTATGTATTATAGAAAATACTGACGTGTAGATAAGATAGTCAGGTGGTAAGCGAGCCTGTTTTTAAGGAGTAAAAGATAAAAAAAATATTGACAACTGACATAAAAGGAAGGACTGGGAAGTGTGAGGAAAAGAATGCAGGCCTCCGGCTCCCCCCTGATCGAAACAAAACACAGTAGCATGCTAGTATATCACGCTGTTCTCCTGTGGCAGTGTGGCAGCTTCCCCGGTGCGAGCTGGCCGAATTTGTGCCGAACGTGAAATGTATATATATGTAATATAAGATAGCTCAAACATTAATTGAACAATTAAATAAATTATATAATGTGCGAATAACGACAATCGAAATTTAAACTTGTAGCTTTATCTTAAACCATTTTATTGCAAAAATCTTTCTATTTTATTACCTTATCATTTCCTAAGCCTTCATGAATTATTCGAGGCCATAATCTTTGTCCCCAGTGAATCTTAAAATCAGCTAATGATTCTTTTAAAGTTTGATTTAAATATTCAACTGCTGTCCCTGAAGTTTCAATCTTTCTTCACCTTTATTTGGCCTGTAAAATTGTTTTATTATATAATTTTGTAACATAAATCAACGTCCAATTAATGTTCGATATTTTTTTTAATTTTATTTTATATTAAAGTCCTTTTATGCTAACCGTACATTTTTCTTGAACTTGATTAAACTGAAGTTCAATCACAATTGGTATGTAAATAAAATAGGATCTTGACATAAACTTGAGTCTGTACTTACGAAGGGCAGAAAATTATAGCTTTCACTCCCGACTTTGTTCGTATTTTCACTTGTAATTGATATTGGATATATTTGTATTTTAAATAATGTACTTTAATTAATATAATAATAAAATTGACGACTGGAAATAAGGAATGGACTGGAAAAGGGGAGGAAAAGGAAACTATCCTCCGGCTCTCACACTAACCGTACGAAACACAGTAGCATATTTCTAATTCAATCCGGTTGCCTTCGGTGCGAGCTGGCCCAATTGGTGTCAAAGCTCGATTCCCACAATAAAAACATTCACATGTTTCAAGCGAAACTTACCACAAATATATTTCCTATTTACCTGTTTAATACAATGCCATACCCAACATTGCCTTCAATAAACTAACACGAGACGAAAACTCGAGCGCAATTCTGCATGTAACCGAAAGGCTATGTAATTTTTTCACCGACAAATTCATCAGGGAGCGTGGTGCTGACAGTTTAACGTAAAGTGTTGGGGAGTTAAAAATATTCCCTCACGAGAGTTACTTCAAGCCTTCTGTTTCTTTTGAAAATATGGGTTACGTTTGGGATGATGTTTAAAATGAGATATAAATGTTGTATGCTATTCTTAGTATTATAGATTTGATAGTTGTATAGAAATATTGATATATATATAAAATATAGATAGTTGTATATGTATATATATGAAATATATAACATTCAATCGATATATAGACCTATCCGTATGAGCAAGTGTTTGTTTGTCGCTTTTTCACGTCGTAACGAAGCGATTTTATGGTGTGTTTTTGTCTGTAATGAAAGGAGGCTGGAGAGTTTATAAGTTACTTATTACCGTGAATTTTTACCATGATGGGTATATAAAAAGTCAATTATAATACCGAGAAAGCTGTGTCTTTTATATAGTATCCATTTCCAATTAAAATGGATTTCGTTAAAAATATTTTCAAATTGAACTTTATCCAAATTAGACTTGGGTATCATCCAAGATTATTGTTTTTAATTTGTTATTTTCATCGGAAATATACGGGGATTTTAACAAACAGTTAAATTATCTTTGAAATTGAAGACAGATACACGTTTATTTAAGAAGCAACGTAAATACAATTTAAAATACTCGGGAATGATGGGTATAGAATGTACGGTGTATTTATTTCATAGATGTATCTAGGTATTGACTAGATTTGGCGAAGTATCACATTATCATTATAGCAGGTTGCTCCATTTAATTTAGGATCATAAATCTTCTATATGTAATTTTAAAATGCACTATGATACGTTAATAACAGAAAAAAATATAAAAAACAGCTCCGCCGAGACAGCTTGCGCTGCCGTGACCAGGATTCGAACCTGGGTTACTACGGCCACAACGTAGGGTCCTAACCACTAGACGATCACGGCTACCGGAGCGGGTGACGTTAGCTTAAAATATTCAGAACGTAATCTTCAATTTACTTTCTCTTTAAACATGATTCGATAAGGTTTTGATAGTATTACATGGTGCCACGCTTGGGTGACGATGTAGCGTCAACATAAAAACAAAAATAAATTAAAAATTAATGTCAAAAAGCATTTTGAACGAAAATGCTATCTGAAATCGAGGTTTTTTTATATTAAATACACTTGATATTTAAAAACATTGTACTGTCACATAAAAATTATCTTCCATCTTCGGATAAATGCATCTGATGTTGAAAAAAAAAATTTGACGTAGTTATGTGTGTTACTTTTTTACAATTTACAGAATATCTGGGATTTAAACTGAATCGTAATAGACAGAATTTTTTTTTTCATTACAGACTTTACTATATAAAACTGATTATGTCGACGGTACAACAATACCAAAAAGTAAAAAGTAGATAATTTTTTTTCTGTTCATCTAACATTACATTCTATATAGTATCGCCGCTGTAACAACAAATAATAATATATCAAGGTCAAGCAACGGTTGGCACGGCCATAAATTGGATGGTTGATCAATTTTTTTGCAGTTGCTTTTCGTATAAATAATATATCTTTTTCATATAAATAATCATTAGTTTCACGATACCGACTCGCACTTGACCGATTTTTATATACGACCAATTCGCACAGTCATCCCTTCTGACAAAATTTATAATTAATTATATTATAAAGCTGAAGAGATTCTTACTTATTTTGTTTGTTTAAACACGTTCATCTCAGGAACTACTGGCTAAAACCAAACTGAACCATTGATTTGAAAAATTATTTCCGTGTTAGATTAAGATAGGCCATAAGCTATATAACATCAGGTACTACGTGGGTAAAACCGCGGGTCACAGCTAATATATGAATGAACCATTCTATTAATTTGTTAAATACGTAAGCGTTGAAGAATATCTTTGTTTTATCGTATTTACATCTCAATGTACCACAATTTTGCCGCTCATTTGCCAATTTTATCACCCACAAGAGTAATTCACCGGCATTTTGGCTTATTATGCTTTGTCCTGCTCTTTTGTTTGCGTGGGAAAGAGATACACGGGAACCGTTTAATCTGAATATTTTGAGGTTATTACCGTAATAAAGTCTTTGGAATCCTTGCATGTATTCATTTATTGTGGTTTAAATCGTCGAGTCATAAAAGCTATACGTGAAGCGAAGCTGTGATGTAACTCGCTTCCGTCACTTATTTCAACCAATTAGGGGTTGATTTCTGAGAATTGTACCACATGACAGCAATTTCTTATCAAACACGATAAGAATCGAGCCAATCAGTTGAAAAAAAAAATAATCGATTCAGAATTGTTTGTTCGAATGTCTGTTAGTAGGGTAGAATAAATAATTAAAAAAACAAAACTAAAACGTCTTCACATTGTCATAACAAGACCAGCTTACAAAGAAAAAAGCAATCATCAAAATCGCAATTTCTAAGTTAACAAACCTAAAAATAACAGTTCAATTTATAAACACCTCCCTTTTTGAAGTCGCTTGCTCATCAACATCAGCCCCACTGCATGGACCCAGGCCTCCTATGAGTATTCCGACTATTTATTGAACATATGTTCATAATAAATAAACTAATAAAAGTCTTCAATAATGCTATATAGTAAGTTATCGCAAAAACATATCATAGTAGAATGCTCAAACTCAAAAACCATATATAAAAACCGTTTCCATACTGAGGAATCGAGAATGCAAACAAATATTTCTATTCTAACGTACACTGACTAGTAAACAGTGTGAGGATGAAAATATCGATAGCAAATACGGGAACTAGCTCTTGTCGATGTTTGCTCTATCGATATCGATAGTCTAATGATGTACTGTGTGGATTGGTAAGCGCATCGCACGGGGAATGCCAGTTTCATAATAGAAATTGTGTTAGAGAGTTCTGTTTATATAGACCTCTGTGTAAACGATGCTAATACTGTTTCAATTTAATCTACATTTGCCTTTGTTTGTAAAAACTATCCTAATTCCTACTTAAGAGCGAAATCTTTGTGAAGAGATAATGATTTAGTTACTCTTCCATTAAATAACAGATGAAATATTTATTGATATGAAATATTTATATTATTATCGCACAAAGTCTACCTGGCACTTGCTTTCCAATAACCACATTCTAGTTCAGCGTAATAGTGTAATATTATCTGTTCTTTAAGATGACATAATTGTTTTTACAAATAATAAACCGGCTTCAAATTGTCCGAACTAGACCAAATTTTAAATGGAACCTAACTGGTAGCACCAACTTTCAAATAAAAAAAAAGAATCACTATTCGGTTCACCCAGTGAAAAGCAAACAAATGAAGTAGGATTGATAACCTCCTCCTTTTTTGAACTCAGTTACAAAGTATTACATGCAGTCCTACTGCATGTAGCATGCTACAAATAATAGCAAATTAATAATATGGCATTTTGAACAAAATCTACCTTAATATGCCGAAGGTAATTAAGAAACTCAATGGCGAGCTGGGAGTAGCATTTGTTTCTGCATTTGTTCCTTGGTAACGCTGTAAAAGCATTAGAAATTGGAAATGTTTAAACAAAAATTACATTATGAACACTTTTTTTTATGTCATATCGGGCAACTGAGCTGGTGGTTCGCCTGATGGTAAACGATCACCACCGCCCATGAACATTCGCAAAAGCTCAGTCCTGTGAGAATGCGCTGCCCGCTTTTAAGGGATAAGGGATAAGGAAAGGATTGATGAATGGAAAAAAGGAATGGACTGGGAAGGGCTAGGAGTAGGAAATAGGCCTCCGTTATATATTATACATAATACATAATACATTATGGGCACTGTTTTAATGTATGTAACACTTCTCTATATTTTTAATAACCACACAGTGTTGTCAAATGTATCCTGATCTCGTATTATATCTGGAACAGTTTTTACGGGACATAAAGTTGTGACACATAAAGCGTTACGACACACACAAGTGGCGGTCTATGCTCTATTGTGTGGCACTTTCCATGTTCCTTTGTTGTACGCCACGCGCCTTCTTCTGTTATCTCTTTGTTGAATTCAGAATAATAAATATAAATGTGAGGTTTGGTAAGCTGGATTGTTTTCATACATTTGTTACCTGTTTAGGTGGATATTTTTTACTGAGCACTTTATCTTTATACTATACTAGCTGCGCCCCGCGGTTTCACCCGCGTAAGCCTGTATCTCGTAGGAATATCGGGATAAAAAGTTGACTATATGTTATTCCAGTTGTCCAGCATTCGCATTGCAATCGGTTCAGTAGTCTTTGCGTGAAAGAGCAACAAACACACACACACACACATCCTTACAAACTTTCGCATTTATAATATTAATAGGATGTTGCCCGCAGCTTCGCCTACGTGGTCTTAATAAATTTTCAGGGAACTAACTTTTATCCCCTCGGGGTAGAATTTATTGCCTACATCATAGTGGCTATCTGCACGACAAATTTCATGCCGATCGGTCTAGTAGTTCTGGCTATTCATTGAAAGGTCAGTCACTTTTGTGTTTAGATATCTAGTTTTAGTAAAGTTCTCAGTAGAAGGGACGTTTTTAATTTCTGTTATATTATACTTGATTTTCTGTTAGAGTAACTGATACGTGGGTAAGACAGATCCACGTTTTTCCGAGCATTATGGACGAGGAAGTAGGTGATCTGTCTTCTGTGAAATTTTAAAGGTCCTGGTTTATCTTTACTACACTGGACTACTTTCAAACACAAATCATTTTGGAAATACTAAATACAAGAAAGTGTTCTTTGCGATATATTTTAAGAGTATATGAACTCGATACCACACCCTACAATCTCCACCATCTTTTATGCCAATAACATCACAGTTATTTGTCACAGCTTAAAAGTTCCACCGATAATTATACAACAATAAAAGGTTTGCGTTAAAAAAAATTCAGAGCGCCAGTTTTGTAGCAAAAAAAAATGTATTGACGGTTCACTCAACCCTAACAGACAAGTTAACCCATATCGGAACGTTTATTTTCAAGATGAATCGATTAATAACAAAAGTGGAGGGATCATTGAAGAATGAGACGCCGTCTCGGTCACATTGACGTATTATTAAGGGAGAGATATTTTTTAAACACACGGGGATTCGTTTTGCGCGAAAAAGCAAAATTTGTCAATGATAAATCCGATAAACAGTTTTTGAGCTAGTATGAATAAATGTTTAGGCATTTAGAATTCCCGCTGAGGAGGTGAATATTACAGAAGTCATCTGTAAGTGGTATTACTCTACGAACTGGTAGTTACGAGATAGAGATACAAGATACTGCCATTTTGTCTGATGTATGATATTCCTTCCGTGATACTTCCTATAATAAAAGGTGTTCAGGCGGTTATGAAAATAATGTTGGAATATAAACCTGAATCCTGAAATTGTTTCATTCGTATTCATAAAAACGTTAAATTTGATATAGAATTCATCATCATATTTATTTGTTTATTATATTATTATATCATAGTATAGTATGACATCATTATAAACCGAGTAGATTTTAATAACGTTTTAAAGATGATTCTAGAAGTAGTGTTAAAACATATATTTTACGACAACAAATACGCCGCGATTACCAAAATAATACCAATCCTTATTTTGCCTTAAGCCGCTGGAAAGTTTTACCGATAAGAAATGTTTTTACATCAACTTCCTCGGAGCATTTTGCAGTAAATTATTAATACGATAATCCGATAGTGTTTTCATGGTATATTTCATTACTCGTACTAGTTAACATACTTTGTATGTTAATTATAAATGTATTTTTAGTGAATTATAAAATTTTAATTTTTAAAGGTTTGGATTAAGTTCACAATCTTTATGTTCTCTGAATACCTACCAATATCAATATCCATCCATCAGTTTGTTCCACTTCCACGTGACAGACAGACACAAACAGAACAGCAATAGAGGTAGATTATACGGGTAAAAAGAAGCCAGTCTAACTAATCCAGAGATATTACCTGGCCACTTTTTACCTCGGTACTACGCGAGTGACGCCGCGCCGGTGATGCTGGTAAAACAGTACTACTAAATATGTATGATCCACTAACGGCCTTGTGACAATTTTTACATAAAATTTGTATGTGATATGTTATAAAAACATACATATTTTATATAATTGTCTCTACAAATATAACGTCCTCCAAAATCTATGCCCCTAGTTTCCTAAGACGTTTACAAAACCTTGCTTATCAAGAAGCAACAACACAGTTTTTGTTAACGTCTCTCTATAACCCTAATCGTGTTTGCCCCTGAAAGAAATTCCCTACTCACACCCATTATGGCTCGATAAAAAATTGAAAAAGCATCGTAACGCGATAACGCGGCACTCATCCGGATATTCTATTGTTGTGGCATTGAGTGGGCGATCATGTGCTTTTGTTAACAATGTATACTGGAGTACATGAACAAGATGTTCGCGTCGATTGTTCTAGAAAATTCGAGAAGCAATGCTCAGATTTTTATAAGCCCTGTAACTACGAGTAACATCCGTGCTAGTGTTTATAAGCAATGGAGGCGTTTCAAAGAAACATCAGTTGACCAGTTTCTTTGCATACCCCAAAAGCTTATTGTTTTGTCATAAAGAAAGTCCAAAAGTATTGACTTTGTCAGTTGAAAGTCAATACTTATGGACTAAACTCACAAATATTAATCTTATATCTTAAAACGAGTAATTCTTGTATATATATATATATATATATATATATATATATATATATATATATATATATATATATATATATATATATAAGAAATTGGAATCTCGGAATCGACTCCCACGATTTTCATGAAATTTAGTATATAGGGGGTTTCGGGGGCGATAAATCAATCTAGCTAGGAATCTTTTTTAGAAAATGTCATATTCGTGTTTTATTGACTTAAACTTACTTTTTTAACAAATAGGAGGCGTTTGAGTAGTCCCAATTTATTATGACTCTATAATTTAAGTTCCAGCAGATGGAACTTAAGTATAATTTCCAAAAAACACAATATATAAAAAAACAAAAAAAATACCGAGCAAAGCTCGGTCATCCAGGTACTATAATATAAAATAAGGTAACAACTATTAATACTATCTCTGTTATATGTTACAAACATAGGCGACTTACTTGAATCAAAGGCAAGTCTAATTAAGCTCTTAATTAAATTAAATATTTACAGATTTTTAGATCAAATGTTTCCTTAAACCAATAATGAATAATTACGGAGTTATTGATAAATTTATTATCAAGGCAGCGGAGTTCCTCAATTAAGGCTCTTATTTAATTAATTGTTTATCCTCTTTAAATCAGAAAGTGATTGGAAATTATTAAATTATGCCAGTTATCATTAAGGAGTTCGATATTACTTTCTTTAAATAAAATTAAGTTAGAAGCATTCAAGTTTTCGCCCACTCGTTTAAAATATTCACGTCATAATACCACAGATAATATAATACTATACTAGTACATACCATATTTAGAACGATATTTTTTTTTAATTTGATAGCATAAAAAGGTTATAAATAAATATGTGAACATTTTAAAAAGAATGAAGAAAATCGATCCCGAGGCGGGATTTGAACGAATCTTTTTTCACGGTTTGTTTATATTACGGTAGGGAGAAGAGAACAGGCATCTATAAGAAGTAAACAAGAAGAAGAAATACTAGTATTGCAGCAATGTACTTTTATTAGTATAAGGTTCAAAAATAGTTTCCAAATAATTAATCTTTGCGGATGACTCACATCAATAGAACTTACGATTTGAACAAAATATTTATATTTGAAAGTTCATTAATTGAAATCTAACAAATTCTTGATTTTAATAAGCTGAAAAAAGAGTTATAAAGTGAAGAAACAAGCCAGGAACCACTAGGACCATTCCTATCAGTGAATACACGCTCTGGGTAATATTTTGTAAACTTCGTAATGATTATAATTAATCACCATGTGTGACGCTGTACCAAATAAGAGAATTTTCGTATACCAAAATTCATCCTAAACGTATAAAAACCGTACTAATCCATCAAATAGACCATCACAAATTCGTCAGGGATGTAATAAATTACCATATTTTCACATAACACGACATCCATATAACACAATGGTTATAGAAACAAATTCTTCTCATGTGTACCATTTCCCCTTACATTTCAGACAATGAACCTATCGGTGTATGAAGGCGCTTTGTCGAACCTGCCTTTGTAACTCAAAAAGAAAACGTGTCTCTAATGAGAGTTCTTTATGCACTTTTTCGCTTTTAAATTATGACGCTGAATGCGAGGGTGTGGTGATCGTTAGCATGCATTTAATGTAGTCATGGCGGCCCTCGTTATCTCGCATCCACTTAATTAAAGGACCCGTTGATATTCTGACATGCGGGGCTGTTTATTGACGATTCACTAATCAAACTGTGTTTGGGACGTGTGTAAGTGATTTCAAGATTTATGTTCACGTTCTATCGATGATATTGCAACAATTTCAAATACTTGCGGGAGTCGAAGACTGGCAAGGGAAATAAATTCACGTGGAATGTCTGGGATAGAAGCTATTCTATGTACTTTTTGAGGTCTCAAGCAATTTATACCAAATTTCTTCCAAATCAGTTCATCAGTTCAGACATGAAGAAGAGACATACAGACAGAGTTACATTTATAACATATAGTACCTTACTTTACATACGAATATCATGGATGCATAGAATCTAAAAGAACCATACGAAAATTTCAATGTTTTTCAACGTTGAATACATTATGAGATGCTGATATCTTGTTTCTCGCTTTATACACACTGCATGCAAGATCTGTATTCTGCATTGACTTGGAATTGAACCGGCTGCCCTTGTCATGCAAATGTAAACTCCGGCGAGATTGGAAATGGAGCTGGGTGCACTGTATATGCGATTTCCTTTGGTTTAGCTGTTAAGTGGTATATCGACGTATGTTCTTTAATGTACCTATACGATTTTTTCAACCGACGTCAAAAAAGGGGGTATATTTTTTTGGCTTTTTTTCGAGTGAACTGATTTGGATGTTTTTTTTTATTTGAAAACTAGTGCTTCCCGTGTCCATTTTAATTTGGTCCAGTTCTGACAACTTACAGTTATTTGCAGTAGTGTTCTATAATATTATGTGTATTACTAGACATAAACTCTGCAATCTCATATATATATATATATATATATATATATATCATTCATAATCTTTTCTCATTAAGACAATTAATTGTAGATAATTTTTTTTTGTAATATTTTAAGAATAATGAGCCCAATATCTATTTACGTTTATTTTTTTCAACTTCATTCAATGCGGCTAATAAACTGCTTTATTTTATCTTTTTCATACATTCAAATATATGAAACTGTATGAAATAACATGTGATACGAAAATCCGTATAATTATTTATATAAAAGTTTACAATACTCACACAATTTACAATACAAACATGTTTAAATACCGAGATATACCACTTCAAAATCCATTAATGGTACAATATATTAACAACATAATAACAAAGCAATTGGTCGTAAATAATAATTTAATCAGCGGGATGAAACCAGAGTGAAACTACGCACGACTAGTATTTTCTTGTGTTTGATTTTACGCGAGTAGAAAATTTAGAAATTCACGCTGAACTGCTGACCACGCTCGCTGTAAAGTGTTCGAAACGTCGGGTTAATAATATAATGAATAAATCGCGTTTAAAATCCGTTAAAATGTCTTTGATTTCTAAATACATACGACTGTTTCTACAGGACGGGTTCAAAGTTAGAACAAAATTGAGTGGAAAAGGCGACATCCGTCTTCGTTAAACGGGCGAAGGGTCTTCAACCAAACGAAATGCCAAGTTTATGTTGCGAAATGTGTTAGGACGTTTTAATTTTAAGGTTGTTTTCCTATTAGTGTATGTAGACGTCTTAAATCCCTTTCAAATAATATAAAGACGACAGTAATTCTGTTTGGTTGTTTGTCGCTTCTTCAACTCTAAACTTGTATTTGGATAAAATTTGGTACCTATAGCTAAGATAGCTTGAGAACTGAGAAAAGACTTGGAGAGGTTTTATCCCCACGGGAAAAGGAGCTATGGGGGTTTTTCTTTGACTACGCGGGCGAAGTCGCGAAAAGCTAGTAATATTTATAGAAGAATGTGACATTTTGGTAAAATACTGTTTTAAAACTGATGGTATAAGTGTTTAAAATGGCATCATTAGATATTATTTTTAATGTACTACAGAGTTTTATTGTAGCTGGCTCCTCGCTTCAAAAACCGGTTTTTGAACGAGTGGTGTTTTCATGAAGCCATCAAAATTGAAGAGTTATTTTATACAAATGTATATTTTTTAAAATCCCGACACATTGATAGATATTTAAAGTGTCACCGATACTTATGATCATGGATCAATCCCAGATTTGAGCGATGTATTGATCTATATAGGGAAAACAAAACTAATTTCCTTTCCCTTTTCCTGCCTCAATTTCGTTGTGTTTCCTGTTCATGTGTCAAACATGTATTCGTTTTGAAAATTAAGAAAGAAATACAAATTTGATTTCACCTTTTATGTTAGTTTATTTAGCTGAGTTTTTATAACACAATATATTTTTATTCTTACTTAATATAAATAAACGTTTTTTGTTATTTGTTATTTCTTTCATATTTTAAAATTACTTTATTACTTATTAACTTTTACAAATGTTTTAACAGAGAACAGGATATGTCGATAACATATCAAACACTGCCTTTTAAAGGAAGCGGTTGAATGATTTAATATTTACCGAATGAACCTCACCTGTCAAAGCGCGGGTAAGCTACTGTTGTATGCAGTAATTAAAAGTATTGACAGGATTTTGGGTAACCACATCGTATATTATAAGTTTGAACACAATATTTCTCATTAAGCGATCGAAAGCGATGCATTTGAAGACCGTTAAGCAGCTTTTTAATTGACTTTTAATTGGTTTTTGTTATAATTTCGTGTAGTTGTGGTATTAATGGTTAAAAGTGTGTTTTTTTATTTATTTCTAGTCGCTCGTTCCGGCTCCAGCAGCGGCGTCCGATTCAAGATTCCTGTTTTATCCCAAAGGTTGCGTTAAAGAAAGACAAACAAACAAATCCGCCACAAGACCGTTTACGTTATCGCGTTCTAATAATGTAAATATGTTTACAGCAAATTCATGTCAAAGAACAAACGTCACGTATCAAATACACTTTGATCTTTGCCGAATATGATTTCATATATATCATATTAAAAACAATTTTATAATTTAGTAGTATACTAGCTGACCGGGCAAACGTTTTTCTGCCTTACTCTTATCATTTAGCGGTATAAAAAATAGATGTTGGCTGATGAACCTACCCGATATGCACACAAAATATCATGAGAATCGGTCTAGCCGCTTCGGAGGAGTATGGTAACTAACATTGTGACACGTGAATTATATATATATATAGAGATTATATTACATTACTTAGGGCAACACATATTATTTTCGTTTTTGCAATCATTTTCGCAGAAGCAGACACAATATGCAGAGATAACATTTCTTCCCTAACTCATGGGTATTTCATATCGTTTCAGCCCTTTATAAGCGCGCCAAAACGATTATTATATTTTTTATCAGATCGTGATGGAGGACGTTATGGTTGTTAGATCTGGCTGTTATTTTTCATTCAAATATGTGTATGAGCGTTGTTTAGTCGTTGGGAAAAATTTGTTGGTATTACTGGTAATAATTTTAATGTAGGTATTTATTTAACAATTTATTTGTTTAATGTAAAAATAACTGAAAAGTATAATTAAATAAGCATTAAGGTATTTAAATCAGAATATTTCAGATATCCAATAATTTTTCGCTTCGTAAACAAGTTTTACGGTTTCCACAAAAGCAGGTCTTATAAATATCAAGTACCTGGATGACCGAGCTTTGCTCGGTGTATATTTTTTTTGTTTTAACTTTAATTATTCGCCAAAAAATAGTATTATTATTCGCCAATAGACGTCAGGAAGAGTCATAATAAATTGGGACTACTCAAACGCCTCCTATTTGTTAAACGAATATGACATTTTCTAAAAAAGATTCCTAGCTAGATCGATTTATCGCCCCCGAAACTCCTTATATACTAAATTTCATGAAAGTCGTGGTAGCCGATTCTGAGATTCCAATTTCTTATATATATATATATATATATATATATATATATATATAAGAATTGCTCGTTTAAAGATATAAGATATTGGATATATTTTCAACTGACATTAAAAAAGGCGAATATTCTCATAACTTTCGACTTGGTGAACCAATTTTGCTGATTTTTCATTTCAAAGTTAGTGCCAAAGAATCATAAAAATCGGCTAACCCAGCAAAAAGCTACACGATAACAAACACAAAATATACAGTCGACTCGATATGTTCCACCATTTTTTGAAGTCGGTTGAAAATAAACTGATACTAGATTAATTAACCACGACTGCAGACGATCGCAGCTGCTTTGCTGCATCCTGTGATATATGGACTCTGGAAAGTTCGAAAACAGATGTGCTTGTTTCACACGACTTCCCCTTATACTCCTTTTTTTTTTTTTCTTTTTTTCTTTCATACGGCATTCCTTTGAAAAAACGTTCAATATGTTTAAAAATACATTATTTTGCTCCTCAGAAATATTAAAAATATCGTAAAAATATTTGTATATTTTGTTCGATTAGAAAAAGAACTTATTTAAAAGTAAAAAAGAAAAATTAAAAATCAATAATCATTTATAAGGAGTAGATTATACAAAAAGAAAGCAGTGGTGGCTCAGTGGTGAGAACCTCGGACTTCAAAATCGGTAAGTCGGGGTTCGAGACCGGGCGAGCGTGCAGGAAATAAATTGATTTTTCAATTTATCTGCGCATGTGGATAACATCACCACTGCTTAACGGTGAAGGAAAACATCGTGAGGAAACCGGCATGTCCAAGAATTAAAAGTTCGACGACATGTGACATCTGCCAACCCGCACTTGGCCAGCGTGGTGGATTATGGCCTGAACCCTCATAGGAGGCCTGTGTCCCAGCAGTGGGAACATATATGGGCTGATGATGATGAGATTATACAAACATACAGGTGAATAAGCGAATTAAAAAACTATAACAATATAAATGAACGTCATTTGTAAACAAGGTTTTTGACTTTAGAAAATATGTACCTATAAGTAAGTAGCCTTATATCTGAAAACTACAAACATACAGGAATCCAGAAAAATGTTCAATATCTTATTCTTTACGAAGATTTTATTCTGCTTTCCATTACCTTCACTGCATCTACCCTTTCTGTAAGCTATTTAAAAATTTAATCAAAGCGCGGGTTTACAATAGAATGATATTAATCGCTGCTTCAAGGCAACCTCTATAATAAGTGCTTAACCATAATTGCATTTCACTCGTGTTTAGTCGTAGTATATAGACTAGCTTCTCCTTTTTCTTCTTTTTTCCCTTGTTGTTGGGAAGGCGGTATTCCGAGCGACTCGGATAATTAAAAAAGGAATGGAAAAGAATGTGATATGGAAGACGTGGTTATGAAAAATTTGCGCCTTTTCCACTTTATTTTATTCGGATTTTTGGAAACCAAAAATCGAGCAATGGCAGTGGCAGTGGGAACAAATATGGGTTGTGATGATATGATTCGGAATAAAACAAATCTTACACATTAGATACATATGTGTACGAACTTTCATTTGTAATTAAATCTTCCCTTTGACGATGTAGTCAAAGGTCTTTAGAAAACTCATGGAATATACGACTTGCGTAATTGAAAAGCCTGAATATAATGAAGGTCGATCTTTTTCTTTACCCAAGTTAAATAAGGATTGAGTTACATAAGACCTATACCAAGTTTGTGTATAGAAATCCTAACTTTCCTTACTACTGGGTAACGTGACTACAATATTATAGATAAAATTTTTAATGAGGAGAACTTTTGTAAAAGTTATCGAGGAGTAGTTATAGCGTCCGTTGTTTTAATTACTTATTCGAATTTTTATATAAGAGACTAAAGTCCGTCTTGAGTTTCTATATAGACTACTAGCTGAGCCTTTCACGTCTTACAATATTTTATAGTCTTTTTTGATAAGTGGCCTATGTAACACTCAAATAATTTTTCAAATTGTAACATCTGTTCGTGAGCTTAGCGCGTTCAAACAAACTCTGCAGTTTATAATATAATTTATTTAAGAATAGATACAAAAGTCGAGAGAGTAACGTCGAAGTCGAGCAGTTTTAATCACGAATTGGACCAGCTCGCACCGGGAAAGTTGTCCCACTTCAGAAGATCAGCGTGAATTTGTAGCATGCGAATATTACTCTGTTTCGTTTGGTGTATGGGGGAGCCGGAGGCGCGTAAGGTGTGAATTCAATAGGTACTAATGTAAAATACACTGAGAATTATAGTGGTAGTCGAGCACGCTTCGGCACGAATTGGGCCAGCTCGCACCGGGGAAGCACCACACCCCCACAGAAGGCGTGAAATAGCATTCTGCTGTGTTTCGTTCGGTGAGTGGGGGAGCCGGAGGCCCATATCCTTTTCCTTACCCTTCCCAGTCCTTTCCTTTATTCCTCTCGCCAATCCTAAAAATCGGCAATCCATTTGTAAAGGTGTAAGGTTTGCAATGGATCTTATGCCTCTATAAATGTTCATGGGCGGTGGTAGCGCTTACCATCAGGCGACCCACCAGCTCCATTGCCGACTGTGACATAAAAAAAAAGTACATACCATTATTATTTTTGTAGTATACATCACGCTGGCCAAATGTGGGTTGGCAGATGACACACGTCGTCAAACTTTGAATTCCCCGACGTGCCTGTTTCCTCACGATATTTTTTTTCACCTTTTCTCAATTGAAAAAAACAATTTATTACCTGCACACTCGTCAGGTATCGAACCCCCGACTTATTGGTTTAAGTCAGAGGTCCTCACCAGCCACTTTTTTACACATACAGTTAGAATTTTTATTCAAACATATTCTCGTATAAAAATTTTATATATTCATACGATATATCTATATTAAAACCGGTAATACACATAGTAACGTAAAACAATTTTATTTAACCATTAAACCTCAAGACCGCTGAAGGCCAATTTCCTATTATATCAAAAATACCTCTAAGGTATGAAGCGCTGTATGATAATAAGGTATTCTAAACCCCAATTTGCCTTGCAAAAACTTTCAGCGGTATTGTATTTTTGGTCTTTATTCAAATTTTCGCATGGCAACGTTAATCAAGCGAGGATTACTTGTAATAAAAAGCCGTGTTCTTATGATACTTGAATAATCCAGCACTTACGTTTATTGAATTAGGAAAATCTCCCGCGCGCTGCTACGATTCGCTTCCTACATTATAATAACTTCAATTTGTAACTTTGTTTGAAGTTTCCTCTGCAGCCTTGGATCCACATGCTTCCTTATTATATTATTATAAAAGATTTGAGATGCGCGCATGTCTGTGTATTTATTGTTAATTGCCATGTTTCTTGCAATTGGAATAAATAAAAATGTTATTCAATAATTTCAGTATTATAAAATCATGCAGATATAATGTTATTGAAATCTTATAGTATCTGTATTTTTAAGTTTTTGTTATGTACCTACTAATGTTGTGAGAACTAAATAAATATGATTTTTATTATAATTATTTAGTATTCCAATTCATTCTTAATTTCTTTGAATGGTTTCTTCATTATTAATTCAACATTTTGTACAGAATTAAATATTGTTTCAAAATTGTATTGTCCCAGTCTCTTGCCGATTCTTTACGGTAGAAGGGACATTCTGAATAGGGGTTGTCCATTAATCACGTGATCTTTTTTTAGCATTTTTTAACCCCCCCTCCCC
>NC_052102.1:9093451-9176432 GCF_012273895.1 Zerene cesonia | reverse complement strand
TAGATGGCAGTTTACCGAAAACAATAACTATTCATAAGCAAACGCTTGCATGAACAAAAACGATTTGAATACAACTTCACTTTCAATTAATAGAAATAGTTTTCTAAATAGATTAAAGTTTAAATCTTCCAATTTTATTAAAAGTGAAGTCCCGTGTCCCCTAGTGGGGTATGAGGCAAAAGATGTACATCTGTTTCACTGATCGATTTTTCTTTAGGGACAAGTAGGTCTTCCTATCAGCCAGCTATATATAGATCAGCCTTCTGTGTCCTGCCAGACCAAGACATATTTTTTTTCGTGCGTCCCCACCGGGAACTGAACCCAGGACCCCTCGGTTCTACGCTCACGCGTTAACCACTTTGCTGAGGCGGTCCAATTTTATTACGACGCAATAAATTTTAAGATTTAAGTGCGTTCTTGAACAAAATCCGGGGTACTATATTAAAATCGGTAAGTCAAAAGTAATTTTCCCGAGAGTGTTGACCGATGTACTCCTAGCTGTGTAAGTATCAACCACTCAACCTGTACTTCTGACGAAATCGAGATATTTTTTCGAAGGATATCGATTATATCTGCCGGTGTCATTGAAGGATCACCTGTCAATGAGGGTGGAGCTGAGAATTAATATTGGGCAAAACAATGGATAGATGTGTTGTTTGTTATATTACTTTAGATAATTTTTAAAGCTTTTGTTTTATATTGTATTGTTTTTTATATTATTTTTATATTTGAACACTAAGTTTTCGTATGTTATGTCTGGAAAATATACGCAACTTATTAGCTATTTTTCTTTTTCTTTTTTTTGCATGTCATATTGTATGTGTATCTCTTTGTAGAAGACTTTTCAGGTGAGCATTGTCAGTGTATTAAGGGAACGAACGATTAAAGGAACCTTTTATCTGTCTCCAGCTCACTCTTGGTCGATTTTATTTTAGGTCACATTGTCATTCGTATTTGTGAGTCAGCCAAAATTTGGGTTTTATGATTTATCCTTTGATATTAATGACAACATTTCCAACTTCGAAATTAAAAATACGATCCGTTATTATAATACTATACCTTGTGTAACAGGCTATCAAATCTATGGATATGTCGCCGTAACATTGTAAAAACTGTAAGATTATAATCTAACTTGCGAGTTTGTAATATGTCGACAGATTGTGATCCGTAACATTTGTTTTCCATTACACGCTTTATAATTAGTTAGACTATAATGCGAGTATATCGCAGTTATGTTTTATGCCTATAATTTTTTTCCCATACGTTTAGATACAGGTTGCGTGTCCTAATTCTATCTAGTTTTTAAATACACCGATAATAGATTAATTAATTAAGGATGAATGGTTGTTTGTAACGAAGATCGATAATTGCAATTAAGATTATGTTGAATGAAATTTTAAATGTATTTAGAAATTAAAGAGTTTTAAATTGATTTTAAACGCGATTTATTCATTATTCATTATTTATATTCAGTCCCCCCGTGACGTGTTAAAAGCCTTTAATTTATAAATGTTTTAAATGTACTTTTAACATGTAAGTTATTAAATCAAAATTAATAATTCACATCCTCGAACTAAAAATATAGCTTAAAATATAGGTTTAGTGTTTCAACGGAAGTCCCAACTAATGCATTTGAATTTAAATGAGGTTCTTACGTTTTCAAATGTGGAAAAATCAACAGGCTAATTACATTATATTTAATTCAGCGGAGTTCGTAACTTTTTGCGTCTGACTCTGAGTGGGGTTTTAATTTAATTTTTCATGCTATACGTAATCCCTACGATGCGAGTCGGCGGTAGGGGCCTCTTGTTTATAATTTAATTACTATGTGCTGCTGTTAAAGTTTGAATTGAGGTCAATTTTGATTATATCAACATATTAAGTGATATAATTTAATTTTTAGTTTATAGCATTGAAATGCTTTATAAAAAATTATATAATGTGTTCAAATATATTATCTTAAAGGTTCACAATCTTTACAGATTTTGAACCACGGCATTTCTGAACTGAGAACATGGTCATTACTACAAATTGAAGTAACGGAATGCAACAAAATAACAATAACTAAATACTCAAACGTAATAAGAGTTTATATTAATATTCTGTCAGTTTTTTTTTTTTTTTTTATCATAGCGGGCAACTGAGCTGGTGGTTCGCCTGATGGTAAACAATCACCACCGGCCATGAACATTCGCTTTTAAGGAATAAGGGACAAGGAAAGGATTGATGACTGGAAAGGAGTGGACTGGGAATGGCTAGGAGAAGGAAATAGGCCTCCAAGAAATATATAATTCTACATTTTTATAATTTCGATGCTGTGTTACTCCCTCAACTAAAATGCATTTAAGTTTGCTATAAGCTATTGAAGCATTTAGCTAAGCACTAAGCTATTAATTTTAATTCGTCGAAACCGTTGACACTACGAGACGTATCGAAGAAATGTAAAAGAATTATAAATACACTAGCGGTCCGCCCCGGCATCGCCCGTGGTACATATATAGCCTATAGCCTTCCTCAAGTGGGCTATCATAAATTGAAATAATTTTTCAAATCGGACCAGTAGTTCTTGAGATAAGCGCGTTCAAACAAACAAACTCTTCAGCTTTATAGTATGAGTATAGATAAAACATATTACCAACAGTCGAAAAAGTAAATCGTCAATTTCATGCACTCAATAATTTTTAAATGAAGTAAAATTTTGTACTTTAGCCGTAACATTCACACAGTTTTCATACATATTATTACCGTTATTATAAAATTTTAACCAAGTTACCACGATTACTCTCAGACATCATATCCATGCTTGTTTAATAACATTAACGAAGCTATACTAAAAGTATACGTATACAAATAAATCCATTTTAAAAACCGTCTAGCTTTTATATACGCGAACGCTGTTTTTCTAGATAGTTCTAATAAATAGTCTCTTTCCATTTCCATAATACTTTTAAGAAGACAAAATCGAAATTTAATTTTTAGTTTTATAGCATTGAAATGCTTTATAAATGAGAAATTTTTGAAAGAATAGAAAAAATTTGATCACGAGGCAGGATACGAACCTGCGTATCTTGCCTAACCGTAGCAAAATCCTGCCTCGTGATCAAATTTTTTCTATTCTTTCAAAAATTTCTCAAATCGAAATTTTTATGTGCCTAGAATAGCCTAGAATATTTAACTTACGTGGATTCTGGAGACTAGAATGGAGACTATTGTCATATATAATGTCTTCCAAAGCATTCGGATTTTCAGCTCTATGGAAGTATATACAACATTTATCTTATTTTTTTATAAAGGTCCGCTAATTTTATTACAATATTAAATATTCTCCGTAAAAAAAAGTCCAGGACCATCGGTGATCTTTTTGTAGATAATAATTCAGAATAATTTAACCGAAATATTCGATATATTCCATATATCTACGTCTATATCCTATACTATTCTTTAATTTCAGCTATACCGTTTCCTTTTCCTCACCCCTCCCAACCTATTCCTTATTTCCAGTCGTCAATCCTTTCCTTTTACAGTAAAAGCGGGCAGTGCATTCGCAGATGCACTATGTCTGCGAATGGTCATCGCTTACCATCAGGTGAACCACCAGGTCAGTTACCCGCCATGACATAAAAAACACCATACTTATGTCAGATGCATGTTTGGATATGAAAGCATAATATGGCGATAATATGAAATTAAATATTAAGAAAAATACATCGGATATTTATGAAACATTTAAGTTTTAAAAGAAAACACAACTTTAAAGAGTACGAAGAATCCTGCATTTTCTTTAAAATGAATACACAGGAAGACAGCTGAGCTCTTTCAGACATTATGTTTCTTTATGAACTCCTGAATAGTAAACTAGACTACCCCCAATTACCAGAAAACATATAATTTAACACCCCTTTAACTCGAACGCGTTATACTGCCATATTCTTTGTACCACGAATCTCGTCTTGTTGGCATATTCAATCTGTGACAGATTATATATGCAGCTACGTTTTAATCATCTCTTTTTTTTTCTTGTTTTAATTGTTATTATTATAAATTCTTTTTTTTTCTTTTTATTATTATAAATTTACGTACCACGAATAAGGAACAAGAAAAACTCCCTCTAATCGCTTATTGTTGCACAATAAAATATTTCCCTAGCTCGTTATATTTAAAAATTAACGTAATTAGAACAGTATCAAAGGCTCCATTTTACATATTAAACACACACATTTGGCTCACCTCACGCTGTATACTCGCACACCCACGCATACACACGCACACACTCACTATACACGCTGCATTAATTCATTAATTACTTATTGTAAGATAGATAAATAATTGTAAAACTGCGCGGCGTATTGTGGAAAAGATTAAATAAACTCAATCATATTGTAAACTTTTATAAGCATACTAGTAGTCCGCGCCGGCTTCACCCGTGGTACGTTTTTTTCTTAAAAATCTCCCTGGTACCTTAACAAAGACGTGAAAAAAATATTCCCAATTGGTGGAAAGGTTTCGATCTTTACGCTCAGCAATATCTGGCGAATAATTTTTATTTAAATAGATAAACATTGGTCTCACATTGGTACAAGCTGAATGCATATTTCATAAGGTTGATATATGAGACTCCATATACTGTATTGAACATCTACGATGAACGAGCGATGCAAATATGTCTGAAACATATTACATACAAGAATTTTAATATCCCATCCATAATATTTGCTAGCCATTTATTTGTCATAGCGTATGTTGAAGTATAAGAAAATTTTTAATACAATGATTATAATATTAAGTCATTATAAAATATGCTTTTAAACTACATAGTCCTCTAATGACATTCTCCAGTTTATTCACAAATGATAAATAAGCATTGAAATTATATTCTAAAACAACTAAATAATACATAACTACAAGTGAATTGTTAATAATAAAACTGCGGTAACAACCTGTAACGTCTCCCATTAATCCCATCAAGCGCTCTTCTAATTAACCAACACGCATTTGACACTCTACTGAAGCAATAAAATCCATTGTCATGTTAGATTTCTGGTAGTATCAAATGCGTTTGGGTGAACAAGAAAACGTTTGTTTGTGAACACAGCTTTATGCATACGTTTAGAGCTATTTCGCGCATACATGTTTCAAAATAATCCCATATAAGCTGATCATGTACAAACGAATGGGCTTTATGAATGTATTACAGTGAATCGTATAATCATGTATACCTTAAAATATATTGTATTTAGTGAGGAATAAATATTGTAACCCGTAAGCATCTAATTGTTTTATTTTTGTTCATCTGGTTTCCTGAAAATATTATTATTATAATTATTTATTGCACAGTTCTACCGGGTTATAAAATGAACTCTATGTACCCGCTATCAAGGTGTTATATGATCGAGCTATACATCAAATCACATCATCATCATCATCATCAAACACAAGACGCGATGTGCTTTTTGATAAGTAATAAATTTATGTATGAAAGAATCATTTTGTTCAATAGATAGCCACGCAGTTAGAGATTGAAAAAATAAATTATCAAAAGCGAGAATACGGAACGAATCTATCGCTTATGTTGCAACCACAGAATAAAAATGTTCACTGTTGTAGGAACTAAAAAAGGAAAATAACTACGAAAAAGATAACAAAAAATGGTATTGTAGACCGTACTCAGCTATTTTATTAAATCGATCAAGCGTCACTTTCAATTGTCCGTACAATAAAAGTCCGATAAAAAGTCACAATAGCGTTGTAATATAATTGATTATTTCAGTTATTTCAGTACCTGCTCCGGTAGCCGTGATCGTCTAGTGGTTAGGACCCTACGTTGTGGCCGTAGTAACCCAGGTTCGAATCCTGGTCACGGCAGCGCAAGCTGTCTCGGCGGAGCTAATACTTTTTATATTTTGTTAGATTATTTACTTTATCAAAAGTTAATTTTTGCGGTGATTTTTTATATGCATGCAAATTATCGTTTTAAAATATATTGTAATAACTTATTTTTTTTGCAATGGTTGATGATGATGAATGGTTTATTTACAACAAAAAAGTTAGCTTAATTTTTTCGTTAGATGTACCAATTTTACTGTATAAATTATTCAATTATATAAGAAAAAATTTAAACAATTTTTTATCAGTGACACGTTTTATCATTCGGCATTTGTTATAAGTATATCAAACTACAATTATCGTGACATAAGCTTACTCCTTTTTTGTATTTACGTAAAATACTGTTTAAATATAATCACCAATCGATATACTGAAAGGGATCTATTTAACATAATATTAGCAATATAAGGCGGACAATATCATAGAAATCTACTGGTATAAATGGAAGTACATATTTTGAATTATATAACCATAACAGATCATAGCAGACACACATAGCAGATCTCTTACCAATCAAGACCTGTATATTATTGGGAATAGACTATCACAGCGTCTCGTGTGTGACCGAATTTGTACATCCAATATTTACCAAATAGCCGTAATGCAATAGCAATAGTAATGACGTTGGTAGTGTGCAGAGTCTAGGATTTTCAAATCGATCGCATTACATGAATATAGGGTTTTATTGTAAACTAGCTTGTGCCCGCGGCTTCGCACGCGTTTTTAGAGTAGTTTTTAGATTTTATTATACATATAAACCTTCCTCTTGTGTCACTCTATCTATTAAAACAAAACCCATCAATATCCGTTGGATAGTTTTAAAGATTTTAGTATATATGTAGTATACGAGTATGTTTAACTTGGTATCGTTATATTGTTTTTAGGTTTGTTCTCCAAGCAGATATATAAATCGAGATTGAACTAATTGTATACATCATAGCCTTTGTATGTGTTTCAAATGCATTATTACTTAAAATATATGATGAAAACTTCCTTCCTCGTACGCATTTGAGTTCCCAAACAATGCCGATACTAGAGACTTCGGGGAAGCCTCTATGGCTATAAAAGATCTGTACTTACAACAGTACAACTCCCTCGTATTCCCTTGCTTGCATTTCTTGCAAGCAAAAGAACACGTGGGACTACCATAGAAACAATACAGCAATGCTACCATTTTATTATTAATAATATAATGACAAAAGATTTTATAAAAGATATAAAGATAAAAGATTTTATTACAGTACAGATACAATTCCTATTTCAGAATCACCGAGCTCTATGTACCTTGACGTAATCAAAGATTTTATCAAGCTAGTTTATGGTTCAAATATTGAAAATACCCCCCAATCCGCATGCTACATTGATTGACATCTCTGAATTGGGTTTGAAGATAGTTCTGCCGATATCAAAGGACGTATTGAAGATCAAACATACTTGTTTGTGACGTTATTCAAACAGTTGCGTTCACGGGCTGTTACCGTTATTGGAACGAGTAATATAAATAACTGGTTGTATGGAGTGGAGTGATTGAAGTATTGCATATTTCATATTTTTCTATTTACTGCTTATCTGATAAAAGAGCCTTTACGCGAC
This sequence comes from Zerene cesonia, assembly GCF_012273895.1. Classification (NCBI taxonomy): domain Eukaryota; kingdom Metazoa; phylum Arthropoda; class Insecta; order Lepidoptera; family Pieridae; genus Zerene; species Zerene cesonia. The sequence continues at coordinate 9,168,956 of NC_052102.1, read as the reverse complement.
TTCTTTTACGTACATATCATGCGCCTCGCGCTGACATTTGCAGTTTATTTCAGGTAAAAAAATTGATAATGTTCATTTCACCTCTTTTATAAGTGGTAATAGAACCTAATAATGCTGTTACTGAACTAAATATTAGATTGAATCTCAACTGAATCCTATCTTTCAAATCGATATCCTAGAATCTCTATATAATCGGGCATGGACTCAATTGCAACTTTTTTAATGTCCTTGTCAGCAAAGGAGCTCGTTGGTCTCGTCGACGGTTTAACACACACCAACTTGCATCAGAGTTAGGTATCACACCTTCATAGAACAATGTGAAAAAGTTAAATTGAGAATGACTGTATTTTGGACGGTGAGTTGGGTAATGAGAGGTCCATATCCTCTCCTTACCCTCTCTGACCTTTCCCTTAAAAGTCAACAATCCATTTGTAGAGACCCTCAACTTTGGTGTAGACCTCGGATGTCCTACGCTTCTACAAATGTGGTGGCAGTGTTAGCGCTTACCTTCAGGCGTCCCAGCAGTTCCTTTACCGACTATAGCCGAGGGATCCGGAGGCCCGTTTGCTTTTCCTCACCTTTCCCAGTATATTCCTTCTTTCCAATTGTCAATCCTTTCCTCATTTCTTACCTCTGAAATGCGAGCAGCGCATTTGCAAAGGCACTACTTCTGCGAATGTTCATGGGCAATTTTTTCAATGTCAATGATCACTTACCATCAGGCGAACCACAAGCGTAGGTGCGCGCTTATAGCATAAAAGAAGTACATAGAAAAGGTAAATTGAATGAGTTTTAATATCCTTTCTGGAACATAATTTAACCCACTAATTTCGCACATATACTAGCAACGGTAAATATTGTATTTTATCACCGAATTTGCAACAGCTTGCTACCCTTGTCACGGGCTCCAATTATTTCTGGAAGGCTGTCGTGTCAAACCTCGCTGCAACCGCTCGTACATTTACCATCTTGATTGTTATATTTGTCAAGCCTAAATATTGGAATGTTTCTTTTAAAAAACACTTTTTTAAAAATACATAAACAACTGCATTCAGGAGTATTCGCTACTTTACTTTATTTTTACTACTACTACTTTATTTTACTTTTTAGTACTAATCTAGACTATCTTCGGATAGTCTGTGAGATTTTGTCTCGATGAAATATTAGAACGGCTATTTTTGCCATCATATTCAAGATATTCAAGGAACTGTAAAGCAATCAGTGACATTTAGTTATGTGAAAATAATACTTATCTTAATTGGACGTTGGACTTCTATTATATATTGGACTTCTTAATCTCAAAACGGATATAACGAAGAGATTAGTTTAGTAGAGAACACAATCTACGAGTAAATCGCCCCCACATTGCATCAAAAATAAGTCCTTATTCTACCTTCTATAAACTACCTAAAATCTGAGCTCTTAAACCCACTACTATATACAAGTTTCTTAACAATATTCCCAATAAAATTATGTCAACAATAATAATCTACAAATATAATAAGCCAAATATGTTAAAATTAATACACGATTCACAATGTTCCCTCATTAATTTGTTCAACCCACAAATTCGATTCAATTTAGTATCGTAAAGGTTAAGCGTATGACTTTTAAGTGAATTAGATACATATATAAAGACGAATTTACAGCTTAAAGCATATAACGATTCTCTTGATTTGTTTAATAGAATCTTCATAAGACAATTTGTTTGTCGTATTGTTAAAAGAATCGTTTTGCGATAGAGTTTCTATCCGATGTTCTACGTAAAAATATTACAACTTGGTAAATATTATTCTTTAATTAGTATAAGTCAATAATGTTCATTTATTCAATCTATTTTCAACAGACGTTTAGTTAGTGTAGGTACTCCCTGTAATCTGCGGGGTCACTCGCTTGGTACTTAAGTAAAAAGTAATCTCTGTCCTAAACCAGACTCTAATCTATCTCTGTACCAAATTACAGATACGATAAGCTGTTTTCACTGAAAGAGTAACAAACATCCACACATCCATCCATTCATTCATACTTACAAACTTTATATGTATTAGTAGGATATAATATAACTCGTATATCTGTCTCCGCAAGATTCCAGGCGAAGCCAAGGTAAACGACTAGTACTTCCTTACTTAGAAATTATAAAATAATGATGTCAAATCACAATTAGGTTACAGAAATCCTTCAAGGGTACAATTTCTTTCGTAACAACTTCAAAACTAGTTTAGTTTCTATTGCAATAGTTGGAAAATGTACAAAGCATTCTAACGATACTTTTACGTTCGTTTCAAACAACATACAAAATTAAAATGAAGACCCGGTGCGAACGTTTTTACTTTGATAAAAATTGCCTTTTAGAGAGCGCTGTTAAGCGTGAATTTTTAATACTAAGAAAAAAGCGTGTACAAGGACAGATGATGAGAAAACTAACTTGTTTATTGTATATCAATTAGCAGTGTAAAGAAAACTGTTATTTATGAAACGAATAGAGAAGACCGTCATTGATCGAACAGTTTCAGACAATTACGACAAGCAATTACACGGTCTCATAGATCGATTTGTGTGGTCCATGCTGGTTGATCCGTCCACATAGAGCTAATTTTAGACAATGAATGGTAAGTTTTAGTCTGTGTTACTATGTGTGTGTGTGTGTGCGTGTGTGCGTGTGTGTGTGTGTGTGTGTGTGTGTGTGTGTGTGTGTGTGTGTGTGTGTGTGTGTGTGTGTGTGTGTGTGTGTGTGTGTGTGTGTGTGTGTGTGTGTGTGTGTGTGTGTGTGTGTGTACTATGTGCGCAAACGGATTACTAATACCGTGCATTTTTATTCATTTGAAAGTCAGTCTTAGCTATGTTTAATGGAAAAGTCAATGTAGGCGACTGCCATAAGGTCGCATGAGATAAAATTCTCGTGGATTTTTGTGGATAAAAAACTGATTACTTTAACTCCAAAGTTCTGGAACAGAACAACATTTGCTGATTTCTTTAAAAGCCTTCTAATATTGAAGGAGTTGTCTTGCCTCTGCATGAACAGACCCTAAGACAATCCTGATTCATTCGCTCCATCACACAACCCATTTTCATTAAGCCTTTCAGATACGTATCTTCAATTATCTCGCGGAAGCACAAATAGAACTTAAATAAGTACGAAACCAACCACGTTTTAAACAATAACTAACTAAATAGCTACAGGAATCAGTAGCTTAAAGATTTTATATAGCTAAAGTATTTTTAGACACCACTAGACGCTTGTCCCGGCTCCGCCCGGATAACAAGATTCCTCTTTTATCCCAAGGGAGCATTTAATCGAGATATAAAGTATCCTATCACCCAAGTCAGGTCATAACCAGTCTGTATACCACATTTCAGCAAAGTCCGTTCAGTAGTTTCAGCGTGAATCACGGACAAACATCCAAACAAAAAAACTTTCACATTTATAATATTAGTGTGAAATGTAATCACATTTCACAGGACCAGGACTAATCAGTCCTGGTTGCCTCTATAGCCTAGACAAAAATGCTAATGGCCTCTTATGTTACATAATTTATTAAGACACTTGTATGTAGTAATATATATTTATCCTATAAGAATATTTAATATATGTGTAAACATAAAAAAAGTATATTTATCAATGATCCAATTTCTATTCGAGTAAAAGGTTTGTGCAAAGATTTTAACAGTATTTATTGATCAAGTAATTTTAATATTTACTTTATTATTGAATACATTCTCTTAACACCAAAAGATCTCCATATCAAGTTAAACAAAATTAGTACAAAGTGATACCGAAAATACTATCCGATATCTCTTAATGAATTGAAATTTTAATTAAGTAAAAGATCTGATAAGCCATACTAAATAAATGCTTATCTAAATTGATCAGGTTTTAATGAAATAAAACGGTATCTCGCAGTATCTCGATTCTTTTATAATTGTGAAGAAATTAAATTTATTCATTGGTTGATATTCAAAAAAGGTGAGTTGAAAAATAACTTCCATAATAATTAAGTAGACTGCAAATAAAAGTAAATTTTATTTTGTGTTAATATGTATAGCATTTGTTGTACTGAAATAATATGAAAAAAGAGAACGTTTTACACCAATAATTGGTCATATAACTAAATGTATATGATTTCAATGTTACAATATGTATATAATAGGTGATTATTGAATAGAAACTGACGATTTTTCTAACGATCACCAGCTCACCATTTGCAAAGGAAGGTTAAATTTTATACTTATCGACGTCTTGTGCTGGAAACATTAATCATTTAATAATAAGGAAACGGTATAAAAGATTTTTTTAATATCCGTCCAAGCAAAAAGAGTATCCATGTTAATAATGTTTACGTTTGCGCTTTTCAAATTTGTTGGATAAGAAAATACGAGGTGGTTCGGATCTTGTAGAGAATTCGGCGAATCTACACGTGTGTAAACACACGGTGCCTGAACAGGGGCCCGTGGTGTGATGAAAATCAGAAATAAAGTATTCAACATTTTTATGATCTAAATAATCTTATATATATAAAATTCTCGTGTCACAGTTTTCGTTGCCATACTCCTCCGAAACGGCTTGACCGATTCCTCTGAAATTTGGTAAGCATATTGGGTAGGTCTGAGAATCGGCCAACATCTATTTTTTATCCCGATATTCCTACGGGATACGGACTTACGCGGGTGAAACCGCGGGGCGCAGCTAGTATAAATATATATTATGACTCAAAGATGACTGACTGACATAGTGATCTATCAACGCACAACCACACTGGACTCGATAGGACTGAAATTTGTCAGATAGATGTAATGACGTAGGCCGCTCATAAAGGCTTTTGATAAATTCTGCCACCAAGGGGATGAAATAAGGGATGAAAGTTTGTACCACGAAAAATTTATTAAGTTCCCGCGGGCGAAGCTGCGGACAACTCTCTCTATAAAAAAGGTTTCCAACGTCCATGGGGGTAGGCACCACTCCAAATTCTAAAATAGGACCAAATAAACAACATTTCCCTATCAAATACAAAAAAATCACGTCAATCGGTTAAAAACCCATGGAATTATGAATAACAAAGTCAAAAAATACAGTGGATAATTGAAGACCTTCTACTTCTTTTGGGTTGAAAATACTCGGATCGTTCACCTGTATATCTCTGTGGGCATATCTCGTTTTATTCAAAATGTGATTCAGAATCATACAATCGTATAATACTCATAAAAGGAGGAATCCATCACTCTTCAAAGGCCGAATAATTAAGTTGTCTACAGATAGTAAGTTTAAGGTGTTTGTCTTCTATGCTAAAGACCTTCTTAGATCATAAGACGGCGTGGTACACTCTTTACTTTGTGAACATTTATTTAATAAAAAACCAGGTGCAGATGCAGAATTTAGATACATGGTCCAAATTCAACCTTATTGTAATTGCTTAAATTCGTTTTTATAATGCCGTGCCTAGTGAGTGATACGAGAGCATTTGAAATGAGCTCACAATATCGAATATTACATTTCGGACGTTGTTGAAACGTTTATCAAACAGCCATTATCTTTTATATATTTTTAATAATACGGGTCCTATAAAGCAAAAAAAATAGCTTGGATATTTTTCTTCAGTATTTCAAGTGTTCGCATTCCATCGTAATCCATATCACAAATATTTGTTAAAGTCCCGCTCTCGAAACGATATTCTTACCACCATTTATACCGGAAAACAAGGGATAAAACTCCCTTGTTTTTCAATATTATCTTTGAGAATCTACATTAATTTCTTCGCAATTGTACTATGGTCTATAAGTACTCTATATCAACCTATTTCCGCCAAATGTCATCAATATAATTACAAAATATATTTATTTCCTTCATGACTTTCATTATGGTCGCATAACATGATGTCTATAAGATTTTCGGTACGTCTACACTAATATTATAATGAGAAAACGTAGGTATTTTTGTATGTTTGTAGCGTTTTAAAACTGTTGGACTAATTTCAAAAATTATATCATCCCCTTGGTGAAATAGATAGCCTACTATTGCAGTCAGCACGGGCGAAGCCGGGCCGAACAGTTAGTCTTTCTATAATTCCAAGCCAGTTTAAACGTTTTCTTATGAATCACACTTCACAGGTGGAAATTTTACCTGCATTAACCACAACGCTATATCAGTTGATTTATCCACAATGATCATTATCTTATGTATTTATAAGATTTATCTAGACATTGTAATAACATAGCTTCATTAGTCAACAATGTATCAGTCTTATTATTTAATCAAACATATCGGAGCTTTCACGTATGAACTTGTGACGTTACGGACCTGTAACTGTTCAAAAAGCTGAGTTTCATCCTCTGCGGTTAACGTGTTTGCTTCCTCAATCCTGGGGGAAATTTTAAAGCATGTATGTACTGCGAACATTCTAGCGCTTCTGGATCTAATATTTGATGTTTCTGTTGATTCAGTTGGTTAGTGCATTGGTGCATTAATGTGATGTTGCGAAAGAGGAGAATATAAAGGTAAAAAATAAATAAGTCACATTTTAAGAATTGCGATCTACAATATTGCCACATATCTGCGATATTATAAAATTACTAAATTATAAATATAATAATTCTTAAGTAACAGTGTAATAATTTCACTTAAACAACCCCCAATCCTTATTTGAAGACAGCAACACAGTCCACAGTCACTTCCTTGCGGAGTGGGTGCTTATGGGCGGCGTGGTTCGTTTTACACCAGGCGACACGTCTGCTCGTTGCTAGGCTATACCATAAAAAAATAAGGAACAGTGTAATTAATAAAGAGGCTGACAACGACATTGAGATTTTTTAAATTTAATATAATATTACTTAAAATTGTAAGATATATAGATAGATTTCATATAACATCACCGTTATTGTAATTCCATAGGACGGTATCATCACGTCAGATGTCATTACATTCCAGCTACACTTGTCACCCATTAAAAGTCGACGCTTGTTATTTCTCACCACCCCAGTCCCCAATATAATTGTATTTGTCAAAACAGGCTATGGAAATGGAAGAGAGCTTTTTTGATAATATGCGTTTTATCTTTCTGTTAATGTAAATGTTACTAGCTTTTTCCCCGCAGCTATGCCCGCGTGGTTTCTTTATAGTTGCTAAAGGAGCTAGCTATCCAGCTCCAAGGTCAGATCGTAAGCGGCCAGCACCAAAACTGTGCATAAATATTTGCACGGGCTGTATTTCTGTGCAAATAGTTTGCCAACTTAAGTGGTTAAGGGATAAGGAAATCGATGGAGGGCATGAAGGAAAAGAATGGGAATGGGTAAGAATAGAACGCAGGTCTGCGGCTCCTCCACTGGCCGAACGAAACATAGTAGCGTGCTACTATTTCACGACCATCTTCTGTACACTGGGGAAGGTAACACGTGGTGCGAGCTGGCTCACTTCTTGCCTAAGTGCTCGACTCCCACACTTTATTCTATATAAAGAAATTCCTATGTGAATGAGGTGTTACACGACAGTAAACATTAAGTCAATGTAGCTTACCAAACATCACAACACAAAAATTACATCGTGAAAGACAAACAAATAAACATACAATCACATTTATATTTATTTATATACAGTAAGGATTATCAAATAGCTAAAAACACATGGACACAAACCACCCTAGTTGAGGCTGTTCCCACAAAATTAGACCGATTCATGAATTTTTTACGACAAACAGTCGTAAAAAATTCTAGTTTATGGCCTCCCTTATTATAACAAACGTGTCATATCATACTATGTACTGTTCCATTCAGTTTTATGAGAGAGCTTTTAAACGTGATGGGTTTTTTTGGCTGATATAAAATTCGATTGTCTTTTATATATTTTATTATAATAGATACTAATTTTATCTTTAATCGCGGCTTTACACGGGGTACTCACATTTAAAGAATACACGTGCAAATCGAAAGTATCTTTAATCTATCTATGCGTCAAAATTCATCCACTTTTTGATTAACTGTTTTTGTGGTAAAAAGTATCTACCTCCCACATCTTTCTCTTCAAGTCCTCAACTTTTGTTTTAACAAATCAAAACAAGTGCTACATATTTTATCGATAACATTTACTCCATGTACTTTATCGTTTCTAGATCCATTCTGTGAGTTCTGTTCTATTCTATGATAGATTTTACTGTTTCCATCCCTTTTTATTGCAAAAATATCTCAAACACCGTAGCCGCATGTACCAGGTTGTCAGAAATAATACTACGATCAAAATGTTTAATTAGAAGGTATGTTAATCAGCTTTAATGAAGCTAGTTAGTACAGAGCATGCTGAAACGGGTTTCGCTTGTTAAGCATCACGTTACGCGTAAATTACGCACAATTATAGCTTAATTGTCTGTTTGCTCATTACTCTGTGCTAATTGCCTGTATAATCTAATCAACAATTTCACCGCTGAGTGTTGTAAATATTTAAGTGACCATTGTGTATATTCAGTGCCTACTCCCTAGGTACTTAAATAAAAAAGCTAATAACCATATATTTAACTAACATAACATATAACTATTAACTAAATAAAATAATTATTTTTAACAAATAAAAATAATTAACTGCCTTTAAATTGTCAAAAATAAACAAATTTAAAAAACACCGAAGGTACGAGGCTATAAAAAAAACAAATTCAATTCACTCAACACCTCTGAAACAAACATCATTACATACAATGGAATTGCAAGAACCTTCCCCCTTTTTCTAAGTCAGTTGAATATACATAAACCTGCATAATGCGAAAGACAATAGGGTAGTTTAAATAGGTGTAACAAATCCCATAATATACTTCTTTTAATGCCACGCATGTACGATATATAACCCGGCAAAATAAAAGTGCTTTGAACGTTTTAAAATGGAACAAAACACGTTAATACGAAACCTGGCATTGTTGCTGTCAAACAACACTTATCTCATAATCCTGCGAGCTATGTGCAGTCTAGCCACCCACCTATTGCTGAAATATACAGAGAATTAAAAGCTGAATATATGTCTTATAGTTGTAGAAAAACATAACACAAATCATTTCATTATCTTTTAAAGCCATTTAGTAATGCATGTCTTTTGTTACTTTCAATATTTTTCTGTTTCTTGCAATGACATGAGTTTCAAAATACTTTCTTATTTCTTTCTTACACGTGAAACATATACATGTTATTAATTAATTGTATTATCTTGAACTACATACATAATAATATTGCGAGTTGCTCAAAAAGTTCCAAAGAAACTTACATGTGTACCCCTGACTGGACATCCGCCTACCTGTGGAAAACTTTATCCATGTATGAAAAAAACATTATCTTAAACGAGCACTCGTGGCGTTTAAAATAATGTTTCCATAGACGCATTGCCCACATTAATGGTATATGACAGCTGCGCGAAGCTAGGCAAACAAAGAGTTAAAAAAATAGGTGTATTTTGTTGCTTAAGTATTGTTTTCGTAAGAAGCGTATGCAGGATAAGATACATTGAGCACTGATGGTATACTGGTGTACTCATCAGTATGAACCGGGAACCTCAAATAAAAAAACACGCTGGTTAGAAAAAATCGTGTCAGTGTACACCTGGCATTACCTTAGTGCACAGATAAATTATTTCGCTTTTGCTAAACCTAGCCTCGACGCGCACAATAGAGAAGAATTTTCCGCAATAAAACGTTCAGTCTCCTATTGTTCGCTTATTGCGCGGGCAGACATTCGAACGCGCGTTGTCGCAGATTCCTTTTTCGAAATGATTTATTTTTTTGCCGCCATGTTGACGGGATCATTTTTAATCTGTCGATGTCAGTGTCGCGTTTTTTTTTTTGGGTTCCGTATCTAGAGTAAAACACACTTTTACTGAGAATTCACTGTCCATCCCTTTGTCTAACTGCATGTCTGTCTGTCCTTACGATCGGGCCAACCGGGTCAACGGACTGTATCACATGAGCCGTGAAATTTAAACAGTTGAAACTATTAGAGATGGTTCTGGTGATGGTTTCTGTTGTCACTATGACAGTAAAAAATTAAGGTTAAGCAATGGTTGGCACGTTCACAAATTGGATGGGTAACCAAATTTTTTGTTTTGCTGTTTAGCTCGAACGGAACCTTCTGCGTTGCAATTCCGGCTCTTTCTTGATCGACTTTTTATCAATGTTGGAATTCTCATCTAATTGTCATTTTAATTGCGTTTTCTGCGTAGTAAAGCTGACACGTTTTATGATCGTACATCGAAAGAAAATATAATTTTTATTCAATGTATAAAATGAAACGGGGCATCGATTATAATTTCCATGAAATGGGATGATATAAATTTTTGATTTCTACGTATAACTAATACTCAAATAAATTCGCAGACTCAATTTCCATGATCCATAAATAATTATATTCATATTCTGATCCTCTAACTCCATAAGCTTTTAGATATAACAGAGCCGGAAAATATGTAAAAATATCAATTTGGCAAAAATGGTATGTGACTTTGTTATGAGGGGATTACATTTTGTACTGGATTGGGTGTTTTGCATAAAGCAATTCGCGGGGCGATCGACTTGTAGCGTCAGCAATGGCTTAATCCATTTATGATCCATTCATACGTACTTTTTTGTATTCATTTTTACCAGCTATGAATGCGTAGTTTTGAATAGAATCCATTTGCGAACTTCACTTAATTTTATTAACAAAAATGAAGCACGCACACATTTATACAATCAACGGCTCTATCGGTACAAAGACCTTACGCACATATGCGTATATTTCACCGTCGAAAAAAAACAATATGCAATTGATTAAAAATCTATTGATTGCACTAAAGACATAAATCACTATTAATGTACTAAGGTGCTTTTACGCCATAAGCGGTGAACTGAGCTGTTGGTCGGTAGCACACGAGGATGATAAAAATTGTTTTGTAAATTTATACCCATTAAAAATTTATTCTCATTATACTAAAAATCTCTTTAAACTTATAATACTTATTTATATTATAAATAAGAAAGTGTGTTTATTAATTGTTTGTGATTTTTTTCTTACCGTCACGCCGCAACAGAGCAATTTCCCGATACGATTTTTGTGTCGGGAGTTAATTAGGAGACCAGAAAGTGACATAGACTATTTTTCACCACAGTTAAACATCTCATCCCGTCGGAACTTCCTTTGACTACCAAGGCGAAACTGAGGGCGGAAATCTAGTATATTGCATATAAGTAGGTAAGTATAAACAGTTTGACTTCAGAGCCGTGGGGGAAACAACTTAGTACTTTTCATGTAAAAGGTTGAGAGCTTTATATCGGATAAAGAAAATAAATAAGATACGACGCCAATCGAAATGAAAATAATTTTTGGTGACTTAGTTTTAGGGAGTTTTTGCATGCCTATATATTTAACCGTATAAGAGCGACACTATCTCTCTATCCTTTTTAATAGATAACATCATTATGTAAGTTGAAACGCTGTCTTTTTATACCACAACTAACGTATGTACGTATAGAAGTTATTGGTTTAATCTATTTATTATTATATTCACTAATTTATAATACCTAATTAAAGTTTTATGTTCTGATGAAATTTATACTCAGGCTAAAAACCCAAACAAACAAGCTCTCACCGAAATAACGTATGAAATCGAATATAAGAGCAAAACGAGTAATAAACATAAATAAAAAAGGCACGTTAACTCCAAAACGTATTAAAGTCATATTAAAATATGATACATTACAATATATATTCATATATTAATATTTGGCGCTTTCAAAGGAAAAATCTTTATAAAAATACGCCGTCCTCGGATATTCCATACATACATTCCACATTCATATATTTCGAATGTCGTCATACATTAAACGGGAATATTTTTTAACACACCCATTGGATTAAGCTATATAATTTCGACTTAAATAAAGAGCTGTAAGGTCTTTTTTGCAAAAATATGAAAAGAATCTTAATTCCTTTAATAAACATTGTGAAGTATAAATTTTCACGTATACCCAGAAGGTTTGATTATAGAATTTGAAACGTGGTGTAAGCAGTGTTTAATCGAAATATATTACGCATTTATAATTTTTATAGTTCGACCAGCTATTAAGAAATGTACAGTTATAATATGTTCTTTTTTGTCTTTGTCAAAGCGGATAACTCAGCTGGTGCGTCGTGTGTTGGTAAGCGATCACCACCGCCTATGAACGTAGTAGACATAGGACCTCTGCGTGCCTGGATAAGGAAAGTCGAAGTCTAGTCGGAATAAAGATTGGATCGGGAATTATGGGTAAACGGATACAGGCTCCCACACTCGCCGTACAAAACACAGGAGCATTCAATTGCAACTATTTCACGTTTTCCTTCCGAGTGTATTATTTGTTTACAAATAAAATAGGACAACTTATAGTAGTTCTATTTATAATGGATTTAAAAGATCATTTCATAAAATGATGTTTCAAATACTAAACGGATTCAATAATTAATCGATCACATTATACACCCAAAACAATCAGCAATTAACAATTTTAAAGATATAGTACTAAATATATTGTTATAAGTATATAAAGTAAATTTTATGGATTTCTGACGACCCCTTTTTTAATCATCTTGAAGTCAGTGTATGAGCATATAAGACAATAAAAGTCGCGTGTTTCTTACACTAAGGATAATATATGTTTCTGTCTGATAAACGAGTAAGTAAAAGAATATTTATAAATCCTTCATACTTTTAAAAACTCAAAAACTTATACGCATCAATAAAATCAGAAAAATTACAAAATGCAATACGTTCGATATTACATTGCCGAAAGTTACTGAGTGCACCATCAGAGTTCAAATAATCCTCTGTATTGGATCGCATACATCACAGAGAGAGAAAATTTTGCGTTCCTGCGATGACACAGGCGAATTCACACCGCGATTTATAAAGTAATATCTGAAGTAAAGTCTCAATATCTATAGAATAACGTAGACATTTTTATGAATGTAAAAAGGAAATTGACATGGTAGTAAGATGCACTGCGGTACAAAGTAGCCTGTGTCACTATAGATTTCTAACTAAATCTAGATACAAAAATCACGTCATAAATTCGCTCCATTATGACGTGAAAGACAGACATACAAAGAAACCAATTTTGCATTTATATTAATAAATATATGAAACACGTATATAAGAATTTTATTTTATTTGTGTATTATATATTATACATGTATTATTCTTAATATAAGTAAAATATAAGGGTTAATATTGTACCGAACTAAAAAGTATGTTATAGTTAAAGTTGTAATTGTTTAAAATACATTTTTTATTTATAGACTGTATAAAAAATTAAACAATTAATATAAATAAGTATTATTTACTGGATGACAAACATAAATAATTGAATTGCGATAAAGTCGTACAAAACCAATATTTTAATGAGATCCATTTAATTGCTTTTAAAGTTAATCGCGTGATATTGGACATAAATTTTGCCGTTACGTGAAAGGTTATTTAAGGCCGGTATGTGTAATTTTTTTATTTCAAATATATTATGTTGGTACAATTTTTTGATGATATTCCTCAATCGGTAAATAAAATAACAATTATCATATTGTATGTTTATGTTTCACACACACACACGAAAAATTGTATATAACTTTTTAAATAATTTAATTAAAGAAAAACGTCATAAAAATATAATTTCGTTAAAAGTGATTTATGTACTCAGAAAGAAACACAGTAAATCATAAATGCTATAATTAATGAAAGGATAAAATTAGCGACTTTATATAAAAGTAATTTCCTATTTCATATTTCATGGGCTATTCGTTAGTTAATTAACACACGTAATAGTTCAAAACCATTATTATTTATTGTATTGAGTATGTGGTATTGAATAAGGTTGAGCAGATTTGAGTATGAAGCTACAAGTCGTTTTTACCATTGCACTAGATAATCTATCTAATAATACAAAGCTGGGGAGTTCGTTTGTTTGAACGCGCAAATCTATTAGCTTGAATTATTATCGTTTTGTGTTGAATAGTCCATTTATTATTTTTACGATTATACAATGAAACACTGATATGATTATACAATAAAAATTACGCTATTGACATATTTTCCAACAGTCTTCACAGTTTTCGTCGCTTAGTCCTTGCTGCTCTGCGTAGCACCTAAGCCGCGCTATTCTCTGATAATTTAGTTTCTGTATGTTTTTGTTTTAATCTTTTTTTCTGATTAGATAAACATTTTTCGTTTAGTTAATCTTGCGCACTAGATAGTAATTTGTGTATCCATAGAATAGATTTATACATAGAACAATATTTGATGTACATTATTACTGCTGCTCTTATATTAGTGTATAAGTTGTTTGGAAACCAACAAAATAAAATAAAAATAAAAATAAAATATTGTGGAAGGCCTATGCCTTACGTATTTGCGTATACACATAGCGCGGGGCACAGCTAGTCTAATAAAATAAGCAAATATTGAAATATATAAGTTTGCCATATTCCACTATAATGTTATCGGAGATTGGTGGAAATAAATACATTTCAGTAGCGTCAAAAAGTGCTTTCAACTTGCTAAAGGCATTTTGACTATTATGAAAGCCAGTAAGTGGGCTATCATAAGGTCATCGCATTTTCCTTTGTATCCACTTAAATTTTCCTTTTGATTGCGATATCTAATTTGTTGCGAAGATAAAATACAAATTTATATTTGCTTGAGGTAAATTCGAGAAGATTTTTACGCAATATTTCACCGCTTCATATTTTGTACAGTGGTTAACGCGTGAGCGTACCTGGGTTCGAATCCCTGTGGGGACGCACATAAAAAATGTCTCGGTCTGGCAGGACACAGAAGGCTGATCACCTACTTGTCCATAAAGATAAATCGATCAGTTAAATAGATGAAATTCATCTGCCCCATACCCCACTAAGGGGCACGGGATTTCACTTTTTATATTTCGTCAGTGATAAAAAAATAACTAGCTTTGTGAATGATTACGATTCTATAAAAGAAAAAAAGCAGCCTTGTCGTTATTAAGCGATCTCTACCAAGCGATCTTTGACAAATATTGTTTTGTGCTATACTGAACTGTCATCATCATGCTGAACTGAACCAGGCAGAAAAACGTATGTTTTGAAATTTAGAAGACACAGATTTTCATCTTAGTACATAATTATGACATCACGATGGTTCAAATAGTAAAAAAGGGTTCTCTTAAAAGCCTTACCAAACTATTTACTAATCTGTGGCCTTACGCCTACACCACACATTGACATAGGTAAAAGATTTGAATACATTACGCGAAAATGAACTCAATTCAAGCGTAAATATATACAGAAATCCCCGGATCGCGAGACGGACAGCGTTCGCAAGAACTCCGCTTACAAAATATTTACGTCACTCACCGAACACGTGGCTATGCAAAGATTTTGTAGTCATTGCTGCTAAGACGTGTATCACACCGTTGTGTAACCTTCTGTTTATTTCCTCCTATTTATTACCTACTAGCAACATCACTTTGTATGTTTGTTGTATATGGTACTAGCTGCGCCCCGCGGTTTCACCCGCGTAAGTCCGTATCCCGTAGGAATATCGGGATATAAAGTTGCCTATATGTTATTCCAATTATCCAGCTGTCTACGTACCAAATTTGGTTGGTTTTTGCGTGAAAAAGCAACAAACACACACACATCCTTACAAACTTTCGCATTTATAGGATGTAGGATGAATTCAGACGACATTATCGAATTGGGATAAAGCCAAAAAATAAACTTTTTTAGGTTCGTCCGCGTATTCTAAGGAACTAATGGACAGTCACGAGGCTTCCCCCACATAGTTTTCTTTCACGTGGTATCTGGCATAAAACCTACCCTAAGTCCTTACCCGGTTCTCAATTCCTATACCAAGCATTATCCAAATCAGTTGCGAAGTTTAGGCTTGAAGGAGAGACAGATATATAGACTGTTATATTCGCATGATAGTAGGGATTATATATGTACATTTATTTACGTACATAGGGACAAAATACAAATCAGAAATAGTTAAATCTGTTAAAGACAAACAGTAGTACTGACACTATTTATACTGAAGTTATAACCATGTTCGTTTATTCTTCCATGGCAGTCAAAACAATAAAATTTTACGACTTAGGCAAGCTCGCATCAGGGAAGTACCATAGTATAAGTATGAGTGCTGGAGTCGGAGGCATATTTCCATTTCCTCCCTTTTCCCAAACCTTTTCCTTCTTTTCAGTCGTCAATTCTTTCCTTATCCCTTACCCCATAAAGCGGACAGTGCATTCGCAGGCAGGACCACTGCGATTCTATGCGGTGGTGATCTCTTACCATCAGACGAACCATCAGCTCAGTTGCCCGCATTCATTCATTACATTCAAAATACGGTGTGGTATCAGACCGAGATCGCCCATTATTTATTCCACATACATTAGTGCGACTTAGAGTACCCTCCTGTATTTATACATGAAACGGCTCTAAGCATAGGGCTAGTTTGCTATATTAATTCTTATTTTATGTTCGAAACTAGTGGTCCGGCCAGGATTTGCCCGTGGTACATATAAAGCAATAAATAAATGAATTTGAACATTTGAATGCTTACATGGCACTTGTACAAAAAACATTGTTTTATTTGCAATTTTTGTCTGTCTGCCTGTCTGTTCTGAATAACCTATGAAATGAGTGAACCGATTTTGACGATTCTTTCGTATGAACATCCCGTCAATAGAAAGCCCTCGTAATTTTTGCGGCATGTATTATGATCACTATAACATTATTTTTAAATTGATTAAAGCTCATAAAGTCGAATGAGAGAAGAAAAAAATAAATAGATTAATTCTCAGCAAAAACATAATAAGGAAAAATAACAAATCAATTACATTGCAACTTCTTTTTCTTCGCATCTTGAGATTTTTGAACAAATAAATTATAAACGATCAATCCCACTGCAATTTATCCAGTGAATATTGCATTGCATATATTTTTTGCAACTTTGAATTTTATAGCATTCTGCAGTAAATACTTCTCTAGCAAGTTGCTAACATTACTATATATTCGAGCGGAATTCTATATATGGCACATTAATTCATCAATCGAGAAAAATATAACGAGAAGCTGAATCACCATATAACAAATACAAGCTAAGCACCTCGCTCTTGCCCTAAGCGTTAACACCGTTCCCCATACAAATGTTTCCCCCCTTTATAGTAGGGGAGCCCAAGATGCTAAATGTGTATTTACACGAGCGTTTCAGAAACCTATTGGAATTCGTAGATTATACGATAGCAAGAAAAAAAGTCGTACAGTGTTTTCAATTTTAGCGGTGGAAAAAGGTTTTTGAATTTTTTTTTAATTGTAAAAGAAAAACGGGGCTGTGGAAATACTCAAGCACGTTAGATTTTGATATTTTGAATGCTTTGGCATAACACTGAAATAAAATATAAGTTATTCTTACGATTTATGTGGTAATTCGTATATTTTTTAATTTCCTGCGGCTCATGCGAGCGCACCCACCAGTATTAACTGCTCATACTTTCTGGAGGTACTTAGTAATAGGTAAGGTACGTTCCCTTATAATAATCTGACGCGCTCGAGTAAATCCCAAAATCCCCTCTTGGGCTCCCCTACTATTATTAACCCTTTTTCGCCGTGCTTGTCGCGACAATATAAGGTCTCTTTTTTCGTCATACATACCTACAATGAAGTCCGACAAAAACCATTGCAAAATTGAATATTAAATGCAATTCATTTGTTTGAACTAGACAATCTTAGGAACTATTGCTGATTTAAAAAAAGGTGTGTGTGCGGTGCGATTCACACACGATAGAAGTGAAAATTCAGTAAATCGACAAAGGAATAAGATATATATATATAAAATATAAAATAGTATGTATATTTCTGTCTCATTCTTTGCCGGCTTCATTCTACACATTTTTGTATTTGTGTTTCTTACCTGTCGTTTTTTCCGTTGCATCAGGTTTGAAATCACAACGATTCTAAAGATGTTTCACTTCAAAAATATACTGGTACATAGTCCATTTATCGAGTCACAGTCCATATTTTACTATGACAAAAAGAAGCTGATCATAAATTAATAAAATAAGCGATTCATTCACCGAGGGTTCCGTCAAACCTTCTTGGATTGAACCTGAATTATTAGCATATATGATGATACAAAAAATTTATGATTTTCACTATATTTCCTGTCTCTGTATTATGTTGTTGTTACATGTAGCTTGGTACAAAATTTCAAGATTCTGAGTTTCAGTACCCATAAGGTTTTGATTCTATTGCGAGTGTCAAAAATTTGCTAGAAGAATTGTTTAGAAGTTTTTTTAGTTACAAGTACAAGGGGCTACTTCTTATATATAAAGTTCAGGTAAAACCACCACGCGTTCCTGAGAAAAAGAGAGACAGACAGAAACAAAGATGCTCAACATAGTGATGTTGTAAGGTTTCGCTTTTTCCTTTGGAGGTATGGTACCTTAAAATGGACTAAACTGTTTCTTTTGAAAGAAGACGAAGTTGCGTGACTTAACTGAAACAAAATATGGTACCTAAAAGGATACTACACTGACAAAAGCCAGTGTAGCTTAATTAATTATGTTTCAAATATCCGACACAAATCACGTATTTGTCTTTCAAAGCGAGCTCCATCTAAAATTGCATTGTATAAAACTTCCTTGTCTCCAGATGAAAGCACTATAGGACACTGATAAGTCTGTTATGAAATCCTGGAATCCAATATGAATTCAAAGCACAATACACAGAACTGAAGACAGTCACCCTATTTAATAGGCTAGAAAAGGCTAGTCACGTAGTGTTGGGAATTAGTGGGTATTAATACAGTCAACTAGCTTTCCGCCCGCGGTTTCGCCTGTTTCACCAAAGGATAAATGACAGTTCGAGGTTTCTTACCGCATTGTCAACCGTTGGGATTTCCGGGATAAAATATAAGCTATGTCCTTTTTCAAAATTTCATTAAAATCAGTATTTTAGGCGTGAAGAAGAGACAGGGTTACTTTCGCATTTACTATATAAGTAGAGTATAAATTAAGTAAACCTCGAATGAAATTAACTTACTTTATTCAATACTTATATTTGTTATTAATCCAGTGTATCAATATTATGTCTTCAAACATTCAAAAGGCTAAGCGGCTTGTTCAGGTAGTTTTTTTCCTATATTTGTTCATTTACATTTTAATTAATTATACAGATTTTAGAGAAACATTTTTTGGTATTGAATTTGATAACCAACATCGATTTAGCAACAGTACATTATCTTAGAATACCCTCAGAGAATACAAACATAATAAAATTGTCATTTAACGATGGCAAAACTTAATACTATTAGAACTTTATGTTGCAAGGAAAATCCATTGGCGGCGAGACGTTTTAAGTGAATCCTTACTTATATTATGAATACGAAATTGTGTTTGTTTCTTCGCCCATCACTGCACACGGTATTTATTATAGTATTTTTGTGCCTGGAGTAAGGCTAGAGAGTGTCAAAGGCTCATTTTTACGCACCAAAACTCTTTTCCGTGGGTCTTGGTCAAAGGAAGATCTTTCCTTTAACCAAGCGAGAGAAGCAGCGAGCGAAAGGATAGCCTGATAATGTTTTGTATTATAAAATGTATAGTGTTCATTTTTCGGTTTTTACTGAGAAGTGCTTTAAAATGCTAACTAATTTACCATTCTTCTTAGAGTTTCTATCCTGGAAAGTCAAATAAATTTAAATAATCAAGCACTAATTATTAATTCAAGTATTAATTTTAAACCCCTTTTTACTCTCTCTACCCTACGAGCAATCTACTTGATTCGCTTGGTAAATGTTCGAATAAATTCTGTATAGACACTTAGAAGACTAATCCGAGAGGTAGGTAAATTCTGGATGAATGTAATGAAAGTCTTAGTATTTGCGAGGTTAATCCCTTACTAAAATAGTATAAAGATAATTTGTTTGTAATTAAACTAAGGCATACTCCGCGCAGAGATTACACGGTAAGTTTCCATAATTATCTTGTAAGGCATCTTCGTAATATTAAACTTTGTTAATTAAATATTAATAACAACACATATGATTCAGACTACGTGTTTTACGAGTCATATTATAACCTACTAGCTGCGCCCCGCGGTTTCACCCGCGTAAGTCCGTATCTCGTAGGAATATCAGGATAAAAAGTTGCCTATATGTTATTCCAGTTGTCTAGCTATCTACGTACCAAATTTAATTGCAATCGGTTCAGTAGTTTTTGCGTGAAAGAGTAACAAACATTTTTAATATTAGTAGGATATTCAATGGGAGCTTCTGACGTCGCTGCCTTTAATCTTATGTAACGTACGAACGGCAGTTATATCAAAATGTTTATTCATATTTTCAAATATGAAAAATATTCATGTAACTTTATACAAATCGCTTTAGGGCTTCAGTATGGAGACCAAGTAAAGGTGGGTGTCATAAATATGTTGCCGTCAGATTGTAAAAACCGTTAGTTTAAAATGTAGCTTGGAAATTTGCAAATTGTTGAATATTATTGTAAGTTTTTCAAAATTTTTTAGGTTACTGTTTGACTAAATATAATATAACCAAAATTCTTTAAGCAGTTGTTCCGTTGCAAGTGGTGTTAATATGTAGGTATAGATTATATACACATATTTATTTGTATATTAGAATATTTAGTGCTAAAAGTACAAAAATAGATATGTTGACATTATGCTTCAGTGTCTTATAAAATGGTGAGCGACAATTTTGCTTCATTTTGAGTCACTCAAATCCCTCTAATAAATTCAATCATTAAATAGTAGACATCTTTAACAACATGTTATCATTTCAATAGAAGACAAAATAAAATCTAATTTTATTAATTCGCCAACTTACAAATGTTACAAAACAAAAGATGTGAAAATATTCCAGCGAAAATACAACTGTTGCGTTGAAATGGACTCATCAATTCAATTACGGCGTATAAATGCTCAGAGAGATGCCTGTCCAGGGCTTTTATTAATTAAATTCGGTATAAAAGGAACTTAATACTATTTCTTCTCTTATCAGCGTTTTCCACTACAGGCGACTGTAGGCAAGTCATACACCATACCTTTTTTGGGGCAACGACACAAATTCGGTCTGAACAGTTTATTTATAGAATTTCGTCAATATCGCTATTGTTTTATTTATTTAATTTTCCTGCGTTTTTCGTGTTGTTTTCATTTATGATTGACGTGTCCATGAATTAATAATTATGGCTTAATGCAGGTTTATATTTGATATCGAATTGTACTTTCTACTTTTACATTATCATGCGTTTATGAGACTTTCGTTCTTCATAAACTGACAGCACAAAAAAATTCTACGAAGAATACAGATTTCTAAATAATTATTTAAGAAATGTAAATTTGAGAGATCGCACGGATTCATAGAATTTATATAAATAAAATGGTTAAGTTCTTAACAACTACGCCTAGAACAAAAAAGCATTTTTATTGAGATACCGTCCCAAAGTTTATGCTATTTATTTAATCGACGAGGAATATAAATTGCTCAATGTAGACCATTACTACTGTCAAACTATGCATTAAATCCCATCCCATTTATAAAACATTTGAATGCTACGAAACTAGAAAATTAAAAACTACACTGCCTTCACAAAAACCGAAATTATTCATTCATAGATTGGCTTAATCAAGGTAAAACGCGTACCATGAAACTACTAGGCAATATAAATAGACCCAGAACGCGTAAACAGGGACATCGAACAAATGAAATCTATTAGTAGGGCACATAAAGATAATGTAAGAGCTAAATGGAGATATAAATAAGGGTGAGATGTCTATCTAAACGACACAACATCGTACAGTGATGGTCCCATTACACACCATTTGACGCGGCACATGAAGTTTTTAGGCAATCTTGTTAAATCCGTTAATAAATTAACAAATTTGATACTAGTATTTTCTTTTTCTTTCGGATTTCAAACGCGATTTACACTGTAAAGTATTCGAAACGTCGGGTTAATAATATAATGAAAAAATCGCGTTTAAAATCCGTTAAAAAGTTTTTAATTTCTAAATTTGATACTACTCGTACTGGTATCACTTTTGGGGATACAATACAATATCGCTGAAATTGAAGAGGCTTTTAACTCACAGTCGAACTATTGTTGCTTCATGTAAGACGGTATCTGTTGTGAACCTAAGGCTAAATTCTTTCTTTATATTAGCTTAACACATTTTTTTTTTACCAGTACATTATAATTTCCCATTCTAATCTCATCATCCATTAGTGTTTGCAAAAATTGGTTCCAAATTGTACCGACTATTTGTACAGTCATGAGTTTGATTCAGTCACTGAAAATGTACTCAAATGTCACTTTACTCTCCATAAATAATTATATTCATAGTGGGCACATCCGTGATTCCTTCTAAGATACAGGCTCGGCCTAGCTTAGACTACAGGAACACTAGTTATAATCTTTTCGATCGAGAATTGAAGTCTCATACAAAATGTTAACATAAGGTGTGTATAAATGAAGATTTGTATTATTTTTTTTAAACAAAAAAAAAATCATCCCCATTTTTCTTGGTGTGACCAGGGAATAAAAATACGCGTCAAATACTGAACGGATTTTGCAATTTTTATTATTGTACGTAATTGCCAGTAAATGGATTTGTGACAGAATAGCTTGAGAACTATCGCCGCATGTAAAAACGCACACAATCATATCAATTTCAACAGTGTAAATTACCTAAACCGACAATTACTTGCATAAATAAATTTAAAAAAAAAAACGCCATAACTTTTTCACTTAATCTTTTACACGAAAACAAATAAGGCTGAGTTCTGAGAGTATCTTGAAACAAAGAGCTTAAGTTTTAATTGAAATCAATATGAAGAAAGGATAGCTACGTGCTAACGAAAGGCAAAATCCAATTTTAAATGGATTATCGATGTTTGGCGCTTTCTTCCGTCTTTCGTCTTTGAGCAAATATTGAAGTTCTTAAACCTAGCATCTAGTACGTGTTATTTGATTCCATTTCAACGAAATTAAATCTTGTGACATTTTAGAAGTGATTACACGTACTGGACGGGTAGAAATAGTATTGAATTGGAATATGCGTAAGACTGGTTGGGCCTTTAAAGATAGAATGAACAATCAATTGAATTAAATCCATATGGAATTACAAAAGGGTCTCCGATATTTAAATCTGTCAGACCGTTTTGCCACGGGTTCGATGTTCAAAAGGTTTATTTTTTAATTGAATTATCTTTTAAAAGAATCCGTTATACATATTGTTCTCTTCATTTCTTACGTAAAGCCATTTTTATAGCTTAAAAACGAATTGCAACAACGTAAAACTGAGCGAGAAACCAAACGCAGTCTTTATTTTGCGCGCTTAAATTTTATCCAGCATGCTGAAACCAATTAACAGGAGTTCCTCATTCTTGACGTAGTATAATTGTTCGTGAAATGAAAATAGTTCACTCTCTGCATAGTATTTGAATATTTAATTGTCAGCCGTAACGCAGACACCGCTTGGACGCTTAGTAACAAATGTAGCTGGAATATCACCGTTTAATTTAGAGGTGGATATTTTATGCATTGTTTATTTACGTTTAGTATGGCGTAGCTTAATGTCTAAATATAGATACGTTTTCTCTAGTATGTTATTGAGAAGCTTTTCTAAATTAACTTTCTGGTCCCTTTTATTAAAATTTCATAACAAGTTATTTTTTTTTTCTACAGGTTACAATAGCTTTCAGTAAAGAATAAATTTAACTTCTAGATTATGAGTGAGTGATTTAGGATGTATTGAAATAAAAGCGGACAAAATTTTTTATAGCATTGTCATCCTTTATAATATTATACTAGTATTTACTTAACCATAATGTACGAATATTTGAGGTAACCATGTTAATTAATAATGAATCAGAATTTAGGATTCAGACGGCAGTTAAGGATTTAATAAATAAAACAAGTAAATTAAAGATAGTGCTTTATTAATTACAGATACTTACATACTCCGCCGAATATAAATACATTAACAATTTGGAGAAACAAGGTACATACATGAATCGCTATGAAGCAATAAGGAATTGACAGTGAAAATGATAGGCAGTGTGTGCTAACGAAAATAACAGCTTTGATGCTTCGAATGTATTGCAAAACGAACCCCTTTGGACTGAACACGCCCGAAAATAACAAAGGACCGGCGTTTATTCCTGGAATTTTTGTCTGAGGCGTGAGACAATTATGTCGACATTAAAAACTCCGATATAGATTCTATACATATGATAAAATCCGCAAGTTTTCATTAATATAAACGTATTGTTTGTTGCTTAACGCAAACACAGAAAAATAGATAAAATTCATATGCAGATCGGTTATAGATTATGAGCTAGCATGTCATAGAGCCATTTTTAGCGAGTCATCACGCGAGCAGAACTCTGGGACTGCAGTTAGTTGATTACAGTACCACAATAAACAATAAAGTCTTATTCCCCACAATGATTTTTACTTCTCTATCGATTTCCTTTACAGGCATAACATCCTGAGCTATAACAAGCATCATTTCCAGATATTGGATCCAAAAAAAATTCTGTAACACGCACAAAATAACCGTCAGAGTATACGCTGACCTTCGTTGATTTCGTGTGTACACAGCATTATGACCGAAAGCCAATAAAGGTTCATTTTGTAGACAATTCGCAGCCGAGTATTAATAATAATATCAGTCCTTACTTAAACGCTAAAGGGATTTGTTTGATGTGAGTCACATTTTGATTTCAACACTCAAACTTAAGAATGGTAACTTTGAGAGGATCCTAACATACTACAACATATCTCTGTAGCTAAATTATTCATGTGAAAGTTCAGAAACTATTTCAGGTAAATATTGAAACAATTTTCGATATTAATTTCGCAACTTGCAGCTTTGATCCAACTTCGTTGAACTGCGAGATATCCAAAAATATTTGTGGCTACATATAAATAAAGGGCAAAATGTAATTCCCATCAAAAACTGGACGATGATCTACTATGAGGTATCTAACAAATAAATAATGTAACTAAATTAAGGCCGGCTATGCACGAACGACCGGGCGATCGATCATCCACAGCCTACCCGACTTCGTATACAGGTTACACTCGAAAATGTAATACAATTCACAGGTAGGCATTTCCGCGTTTTCAGGCACATCAATAATTCATAATACACCCCGAACGCGGTGTATTTTTGATCGAGATCAAAAACCTCAAAGCACGAGAATATTAAATCGAACACAAATTCAGCGTTTACAAACAAATTTTCATCAAATATTCTGTTTTCAGACAAAAAGCAGGGAAGTTTTTAGAGTAAATTTATTGTCAAAACTCTTAAAGAAGACTTACGTTTATTGAAGGTAGTTTGGCGCAAAAACAACTACGCAATTGTATATACTTTCAGAATAAAAGAAAAATTAAGTTAAGTGCCCGTTTTTATCTACACCCACCCGACTGGCAATTTACAAAGGCCAACAAGATTAATTAGAGCAGGACTTTTATTTCTGAAATTTCTCGAAAAGCCTTATGAGACGCTAAATAATAATACTTTTAATTATACGCGCCACTGCTAGATTTGTGTAATACGTTACGCTACGTCCAAACAGAGCTCGAAAAGTGGATTTTCGTTAGATCTCCGCATTTGACACATCTTAAAATTAAACTGTGATGAAGAATGTCTTTGGTGTTAAATAAGCAGATCTAACAGTAAAACACCCGGTCCGATCTTGGAGATTTGAAACCAAACAACACTGACGATATTTGTGCAACCGCTTTACATCCTGTTCAGATTCATGTTGTCCCACCATTACTTAAAGACCCGTATGGACACTTCATTTTCCGATCATTAGCTTTATATGGAGATAGCATTGGTCGTTCGCCAGCTCTGCGTGGGCATACCATTAGTTTTCAATCGGCTCATGTTTGACACATCACAAGTTATTCATTAGCTCCGTTCGGACATACCATTGGTTAATCATTGGCTCCGTGTGGACGTAGCTTTATCTTCGAGTGTAACCAGTATGGGAGGGGGACTAGACCGCGTTGCCAGCGCTATGCACGTTGCCGTTCACGTTCAGGGGTATTGTGTTGAATTCGTCTTCCAAATCATCAGTTTTCCTGTAACAAAGTTAAAATCAGCAATGGCGTTTGTGCGTGTGTGTGTGTGTGTGTGTGTGTGAAATCCCGTGCAGTGTTGAATGTATCTTTTGTGCGATTTATTCAGTTAAAGAGGAGTTCAGACTGATTAAAAAAAAACTGAGATAAAATCATAATTTCATCCGAGGGTTTTTGTAAAGGTTCAGGTAACTAAATGCCCTTGATATTTTTGTTGTATGTAATTTGGGATAATAATTATACAATACAATAAAAAAAATACCATAGAAAATAAACTAATTCCTTTCTTATTAAAGTATTGCATTATAAACTTATTCAAATCAATTCAAATCACTGAATTATTTGGTGTCTCGTCATAGCTCTAATTCCCTTAAAAATGTTGTCATCATTTTACATAAATTTAACTACATACATAACTCAAGCTAGTGTTTCATTTTAACAACAACGAGAAAAAGGTTCTATATTTCTAGCCAAAAACTACTCTTCTTATTTCCCACACTTTTGTTAATTAACACAACATACATACAATATCATATAAAACCATTTAATTATAAAATTATAGTAATTCTACATAAATGATAAGTAGTTAGCAATTAGTATGTCCGCAATATGTCCCAGTTTATTTAACTCAAAAAAACAAATTTCTCAAGATTTTCCATTTTGCCAAAACTTGCGCGACGAACATAAACTGTTCCAAAACTGGTTCGACTAAATACCACGGCCATCTTTTGGGACTCGAGATTCCCACGCGAATTATAACTCCACGTAATGAAATGACAATCTCTTTCGAGTTAATCCCCCAAAAATCCTTTAAGACCGTTGTAATTAAGCCGAGACTTATCCAGATGAAGTCGGGATAAATTACGTACCTTGCCATTACCTACCTTGTAATAAGCTGGACAGAGAAATGTAATAAATATGTTCTATAATAGTCGTTTAGGCTGTTAAGAATGTGTCATTTATCAAAATTCCAGTAAAAACATTAAAATTACAAAAAAAGTGTTCTTGGAGGTAAGCGCAACTGAGATATAATGAATTTTAATATTCGTTAATTGTAATAGTCCAAAATCTGGGAAAATCCATTTTTTACAATAGTCCATTAACTTTATGCTATCGATAATATAGCACTAATAGTATTCTCCTTATAATCTTACAAATTATATTCCTAAAAAAAATTGTAGAACATATTTTAAAATTGTGTTCTGGCTACTACAATTACCTAATTTACTCAACAAACTAGCGCAGTTCTATAAAAACGAAATTCAATTACATACAAATAAAGATGCTGCAATGAATATTTATTTTCTAAATTTTCTTGCTGCCGCTCTGCTCGCCTTGCTGAGCACTGGATATAGAACAGTCGAGAAGATATATTATTATATATTTTTTACTTATATATGCGTAAAACTTCGAATTATTGACCTTTTTGTTTAGTTATAGAAGCAAGCCAATTTTACTTTGATAGACCAGACTATTAACCCGAGGAAAGTAATTATTAACTACAAACATAAGTTTTTACAAAGGAAAAGACGAGTCATTATCACTCTGACTTTCAGGTCAACAAACTCAATACAAAACCAAGTGATTTAATAGACACCAAAAAGGTTTTACCCGAGCTATCCGTTCATTTAAAAACTTATACAGTAATTAATTGTTATTTTCTCTCTGCATTAATTCATCTAGTATTTTAAGTGTATAATGCTTAAATATAGCAATTTTGTATCAACAATAATGCAACAAAATTCAATGGGTTTGTGGTGCACAGTGATATAACCATATAAACGCCACAATACTCGCTACAAGACAAAGAAAATTAGTGTGTAAGCAACAAAGGACGGACCAGGAACTATTTCCTGGTAACACAGCCTGGACTACACAAAGACGTTTCGTGAATAGAAATGCTTCTTTGACATATAATTGGACGGCTTTCGAGCGACAACCCAATTTTTGTCGAGACTCGAGAGAGGCGCCGTTGCTTGAGGAGCACTTACTGCTGGTTTTACTTTAATTAATACAAGGCGAAATTAAACAAAAAAAACGCAATGTAAAGCAGCACATTGTATAAAAACGAAAAGGTTTTTGCGTGTTTTATAAACAACCATATTTTACTTCCTTAATATGGCTTTTATGATAATCATTTTATTGCTTTCATAATATTAGCATTCTTAACTAATGTAGAAGTGTACTGGAACCGAGAAGCTGATTGCCCATCCTAACAATATATTATTAAAAACCCAATTGATCTCAGAAAAATATGTGTCTCTCGGTCTTATCTTTATTATGAACTAGTTGTTTTGATAATTCCTTATTAAGAAAACAATTTAAGAACCTCGACTTTGACCAATATTTTTTTTGTTTTACAGCATTGAAATGTTTTATAAATGAGACATTTTGTATAATAGAAAAAAATTAATCACGAAACGGGATTTGACCCCACGTCTTGTTGCCAACCTCTCGGCCATCCGTGATCCCGCCCCAGCAATCGAATTTCTTCTATTCTTTCGACGTTGACATCTAAAAATTGCGATGTTTTCTTACGTTTTCTAGAATTGCAATTATTGCTTCCAAAGCTGCGTTTAGCAATCTTCACTAGATATTTTCCCAAACATTACCTTTTTTATGGTAAACAATAGAACATACATCCATATTTCAAACAGAGTACATTTTGGGAAGACGATTGAAAGAAATTTGTAAACTAATCGTTTAAGACACGCTCCATTGGAATACCATTGTTAGAACTTTTTGCTAATCAGCTTTCCTTTGGCCTTTTTCTTGTACAAAAAGAAACTCTAACCTCTATTATATAGAGTTGAGAGTAATTTGACATCATACCCAATGTATTTAAGTTATAGAAAGAAAACCTACGATATAATACTCGCTTTTTCTCAATTGACTCGTAATAAAATATTCAATGAGATATTTGGCATGGCGCTTTAAACAGTGAAACATACAAAATGGCACATTAATAAAACAATTATTTGATGAAATATAATGTAAGTTTTTTTTAAATATCTCTTTCCGAAAGACAGATGAAAATGCAAATTTAAAGACGCTACTTTCAAGAGTATCTTTAAATTCTCCATTCAAAGGTTTTTCTTTAAAAGTGAAGCAGCATTTTTATGTAAAAATAAAAAATTACAGAAAGCATATTTATAAGATACTATATTTATGAATCTTTGTAACGTTTTCACACAAAAGCTGTTGGACCTATTTCGAAAATTCTTTCACAATTGCAAAGCTGCAATATCTGACTGGCATAGATTTTTTGTCAATTTCTTTGTGTACAATAAGGATTTTTATATTATTTATTACTATTACTATATATGTACCACGGTGAAAGCCAGGGTGAACAGCTAGTTATTTATATTCTTTGAAATTTGAAAAATAAAAAATAAAATATATTAATTACTAATAATAATGTCAAAAAAACATTTACAAATAAAATACCATCGTATCATCATACACTCTTATTTTATGTTAGTTATTTGTCCTATATTTAAGATTACATCAAGAATAAGTAAATTTCGGCAAACATATATATAAATTGGCTTTGAAAATAAAAAGGGCGTTGATTGCAAAATTAGGACCCGTATATAAATATTTAGATTCCTCCCCATTCAGATAGAGAAACTACATACTATAATAATTATGTAACTACAACACCGATCTTCTAAGGACCCTTACCCTGTACGGACGTGACAGAATATAAGAACAGAACAAATGTTATCACGAGGCGGGATCAGATTTTTTCTATTCTTTCAAAATTCCATTCATTTATAAAGCATTTCAATGCTATACAACTAATAATTAAGAATATATATTTTTTTATTATACACACGTAATCAACGTACACGTGTAGGTTTAATTAAAAAAGCAAGGACTCTGCGAATCTTAATGAAGTTCGTTACTGGACATAAATAAATTGCATCCACCCAAATCGATTTATCTAGCTAGTGTGAGTCAACACTCTGGTCACTGTAAATTAACGTAGTAGGAGTTCGTGCGGTCAAATCTCACATAACATCTAATACACTTCGTATAGAAATATGAAAGGAAAGAAAAAAAGTAATTTTCACTTTGACTACAAAAATTAAAAATTTCAAAACTAAGCACATTCATAAATAGCAAAGTATAGCTGCTCCATCATCATCATCACATCAGCCCATACATGTTTCCACTGCTGGGACACAGGCCTCCTATAAGGGTTCAGGCCATAGCTGCTCCAAGTAGATCTAAATTTTTATACGTTTGTACCGATTTTCAAATGTTAAATGTCACAACTGTATCTGTCTGAAATTTGAGTCCTGTCCCTCCTTTATATACTGGACGGATTGGCGAAGTCCCTTTTTATTGGGTGGAGCCATTAATTGAGAGAAGTCGAAGAAATAGCAGAGTAACCGTAAGTGTACGTCCATTATATTTAAAACTAGCTGTATCTCTTGGTACCCAGTTAAAAAGCCTACGAAGTAAACCAGTCTATATTCTCTGTATCAAATATCATACAAATACGATATACTGTTTTCGCATGAAACAGTAACAAACAAAAATCCATCCATCCGTCTATTTCTGATCTATCTGATTTTAAAGGCAGAGAGATCCTGATCACTGAGCCAAAACAGCTTCTTTAAGATAGGATATTATATGTCCAAATTATCTGTTCCAAATACTTTGCATATCAACAAAAATTCAACAGGATACCTATTTAATAATAATATAATCTATAAAGTAATGTAACATTACATACCGTTTTCTATATTTGTATATAATAAGCACAATGAATGCATTGCCGATGAATAATGCAGCTATCAGCAGCGACGGGATGACGATGTCTGTGAACAACAAGAAAAAAAATTATAAAAAAAAAATTATTCTAGAACGTTAACCATGACAATAAAAAGAAGTTGGTTTGGTTTTGGTTCTAAGACAAACGCAAATTGGGAAATAAAAATTAATAACATTAAAACTTCTTAAAAGTAGAAGGTAGAAACTATGTCACCTCCAGTCTTTAGTAACTGTGCCAGTTTCTAGGGTAATTAAGTTTTATGCGTAAAGATAAATATTTAATTGACTTAAGAACATTAATGATGAATAGTTTTGTACAAAAAGTGCCGCTTTTTCTATTCAGTTAATCTATATGAATAATATAGAGCTGAAAAGTTTGTTTGATTTTTTGAACGTGCTAATCTCAGGAACTGCTGGACTGATTTTAGAAATTCTTCCACCGTTCGAAACGTACGTGATCTTTGAGTATTATTGACTTTTATGTACCACGGGCGAAGCCGGAACGGACCGCTAGTACAACATATATTGATTTGTCACCAAAAACCATTTCAAATAGAAGATATGTGAATATATATGAATAAATGAAACGGTAGCAAAGTCCAGTAATGTATAACTATAGTAGATATGCTCACGAAAAGAACTTCGTTTCTTTCACTCGAACGCTGATAAGGTTTCAATTTTACATTGCCGAATTTATTGTTAGTTTTATTAAAAGCCAAAAAAATATTTCTTAGCTTTTCAGTAGCAATGCGAGACAGGGATGTACGTAACGTTTTTTATAGCTCCGTCCCTGTTCTACATCAGTCATTGAATAATATTATCTTTCAATATGCTGGTCAACACAGCTCCGCGTTCGCGTACCTATAAATTTATACAATAACGCTTCCAATCTGACATCTATGTAGACCCTTATAATGAGGAGACTAATAATGTTTTCAAAAGATGTATGACTTGTGAAGATCTTCAAGATAAGCTTAAATTTGTGCAAACAAATGTGTTTCAAACATCTTATATCATAATATTTATTGCGTATTCTTTGCGATGTTACGTAAATCGACGACGTGAAATAGGTCATGTTTTCTTTGCAAATCCATGAATGATATTTTCGCATTGATGTCAAACAAATTAACATAATATCAATAAAGATATACAGAGACGTACTCTAATCTTCTTCTGCTTTTACAGATTAAATTCTATGAAAGGAAACCACATCAAGAAATCATAAGAAATTATATTATAAAATAAACGGTAGTGATACTTATAGTATTTGTAATGTTACCAAATCTACACGTACAATTTCCATTGTACCGCCTTCTACAGTTTCTTGAAACTTCTCGAAACGTCGATCGAGTGAAACTTGAAGAGCTCACTATACATTTGTCATAGAAAACACAGCAACAAGTTCCTAACAGTTCGCAGTAAGGGAGATCAAAGTTCAGAAGCCGTATATCAATCGATGAAGTTCTACAGACTGAAAACTTTCACGATATTACTCGTACTGTTTGAGGAGATGCAATTGATGAAGTGAAAACCGATACAGGAATTTATATTAATTATTGTGAGTACCAGTGGCATGGAGAAGTTCTCGAAACCTAAGAAACTAACAAACGTAATAATATAACATATTGAATCTGTGTCCCTACGTAAGCCTTCCAAAAGACCGGATGCTTTCCTTCTAGAGGTACGAGTCCTTGCAATGGGACCAAATATGCCTTGGTGATTTGACCATTGAAACAGACACTTCAAATATATTTAAATACGCAGCAGAACAGTTAAGAGCAGTTAAACCCTTGAATTAGACTATGAACCGTCCATCACGCTGCGAGCATTGACAATTGTCGGTAAAGTCACTAACTTTAGTAACCGGCAGTCTGTTGCAGCGACATTTGCATAACTCCCTAATTGCACCCCGTGGTTGAGCCTACGTAGTCGTCATTTCTATATAGAATTTTGGGGTTGCGTCAGCCAATATAACATTCATTGTATTTGAATTGAATCGGTACCTAATTTAGGCAAATAACGTAAACAAGTTTTTTTATGTGGGAGTCAAGCACGCTTCGTCACGAATTGGGTCAGCTCGCACCGGAGAAGTACCACATCCTCACAGAAAACCGGCGCGAAATAGCTACTGTGATTGGTACGGTAAGTGGGGGAGACGGAGGCCTGTTTCTTTAACCTCGCCAACTACGTACATACGCACAATACAATACTACGTACAATTGAATAACTTATCAATTAATTGTAAGCCCAATACGCCTGTAACAAATGATGGAGTAAGGTTTATGCCATTATTACAAAGTTACTATCCTGAGAGAAAAGGCGTTGAAGAGATATTCCAACATGTAATCCATTCAACCAAACAGTTTTGTTCGAAGTTGTCAGTTCTAAGAGGTACAAATGTACAACACGCCTCAAGTTTCAAAACGCTTATGAGCCAGTTAAATACAGTTGGTTTCGGAGAAATATCGAAACAATGGTATTGAATTACCGCTATTAATATAAATACCGTGCAAATATCAGAAAGGGAAAAGTTAATCGCGACGCTAAAGCGGTTAAATGTTGCGACTCAAATTGTAAATTGTCTATAAAATGGTTAAGTGGATCCACCGTGTTCGGATGGGTATAAAATAGCTGCTTTTAACTTGTCGTCAAATAGTTTTAAAGTGGATCGTTTCAGCCATTACTTCTTGTAGGGGATTTATAGACATTTCGTTGGAGGAAAATAGCAATGCGATGCAATAAGATTGTTTTGTTTTAATTCGAGTTTTAGCTCGATTGCTTTAGTCTATGCTCTTGGCATGATTTTCCAGAAATTAAATTTCGAAGGCAATTAGTGCTCTCCATTTCTTCTTATTTGATTATACCTCGTTTTAAACGACTAGTATGAATTACTTGACCTAATAGCGTACATACTAAATAAATAACATACAATACCTATGTTATTTCAATCCAGAACAGAAGCATAATATACATCACACATCAATATGTTACAATAATTTCCATCTATTACTTTGTAAAATTCGTATTTAATAATATTTTAAACAAAAACCAGATTCCTTTCACGCCGCTCCCTTCAGACAAACGGTATCACGTATCTAACAAATAGGATTGCCTAGGTAGAACCAGACAATGCGTTTAAAATTTCTCCTATCTAACGCGATACTCGTCCATCGACACTTCGATCGTGTATACAGGGGGTTATATTTACACACGCTCCAACTGTCTGTACAGGGGTTTATACTTACACACAACAAACAATGAAAAGACAATCACGCAATAAGGGCAGTGACTCACCAACTATCATGTTTCCTTCGTTGTGCGGCAGCTTTGTATCTTTATTGACGATTTCCGGTGAAGAATCGTTCGCGACGACTACACTGGGTGTCGTCTCTTCTGCAACAATTGATGAAATCGAATTATGTACATGTTTTTAAGAAGCTTTTTTTTATTGTCATAGCGGGCAAGTGCTGGCGGTTCGCCTGATGGTAAGCGATTACCGCCCATGAACATTCGCATAGGTATTGCCTCTGCGGATGCGCTGCCCGCTTTTAAGGGGTAAGGGAAAAAGAGAGGATTGATTGAAAGTGTGTTTCAGGTGGAACCATGTGTTATCCTTTGTTTTTTAATTATTCATTATCAATTAGGTCAATCTCTTATTACAGTTGTGAATTTATGAATCATAAAAACATAATAGAACATACAAAATACGTGCGCCTCGAAAAATCCACACAAACGCAAAGAAAAAAAATTAAATAATTCAACCCATGATTTCAAAACGTTATAACTTTTCATCAGGCAAAACTCGGCCATATTACACGGTAACTCAATCAGATATTAATTATAAAGCCAAACTCTTGGAGCTTTACATTCCCACGAGAACGTCTGGGTAAAATATAACGTAAAAATACTCTTTCACATAAATGCAAAATCGTGTAAAAAAAATTAAGTCAATCCATCAACAGCCGTTCGAGTTTCGCAGCTTTAAAAATATTATTATGAAATCCTGAACGGATAACAAGATAGGACATTTGTATCAAATAAATCTATTTATATGAAAATTAATTGCTGGTTGTTATTCTCGCTAAAACTTGAAAACGGCTGAACAGATTTATCTGATCTCGGTCTTGAAATGTTCGTAGATGTCTAGGGAAGGTTTAAAAGGTGAGAACTATAAGGAAAATATGTCAAAACAATATTCTATGGCGTTGCGAAGTAGAAGTAAGAATAATATATGATGATTCAGTACACTGAATCATCATATATTATCATAACCAACGGCCAATAAGAGCCTAAGATCAATACCTCAGTTAAAACACCTTCGGGAGTACTAAAAGTAACTTCGGACAATATCATTTTGTATTTTGCCACTCGAGGGACCAGTGCCGTGGTTTACCTCTGAAACAATTTTACGGATAGCCCGGGGGAAATGCCGTTTCGTTATTATAATATAAATTGTTAATAAATATTGTATTGTACGATGATTGCTATCAATTTATTATTAAATAGTCTTATTGGATTGATTTTGTAATGTCGACATTGATGTTGTCCCTGTCTCGCTCTTTGTATTTTATAATTGGGGATAAGTTGAGTTGAGTAAATAAAAGAAAAATAACAAAAAGTTTCTTCTTGATATCACATGTCATGTGTATGCTAATTATTCTTTCCTTTATTTGTATGCTATGATACTAAAAAAATTAATTTTATAGTATTTGTTGAAAATGTCATAAATTAACATTATCGTACTTGCTATGATAACAAAATTCTTAAATAGAAAGTACTTTTATTATCTAAATCCATAAATAAACAAGAATTACTTTGTATATTGTGAATAACGGGCAACTGAGCTGATGGTTCACCACTGATAAACAAAAATGCGTTGCCCGATTTAACCTGAGGGGGTGTGGTACCGTCCCCGGTGCTAGCCCAATTCGTGTAAAGCGCGCTCGACTCCCACACTCCCAGACGTACTACATTTCCACGTTGTGGATACCAGACAGATACTAGTATACATTTAGTTCGTACCTATTTCATGTGTTTATTTCCTCAGAATATAAACACACAACATACGACGGACATTCGAAAACTAATCACACCACATCAAGAAGTTAATCAAACTTATAATTAACATGAAAATGGCATCGACCTTGGGTCTCCTTGACACATTGTGAGCCCTGGGGACCCATAACTAACCTCCGTGGTTATACCTACCGAGGGCCGGCGTCGTAAAGTGACTGCTGATATTTTATCGACGCTTTATAGTTTCAAGTATAATGTTTTTGTTATCTCAATATTGTCTTCTTTATAATAGAGTGCCTTCATAACATTGATATTATTATTTCTTAAGAAATGGGCACAGAATTCAAATATCGTAGAAAATAAGTTCTAACTTATTTTGATAATCTACTTATATAGCTGAAGAGTTAGTTTGTTTGAACGCACTAATCTCAGGAACTACTGTTCCGATTTGAAAAATTCTTTCAGTGTTAGATAGCCCATTTATTGAGGAAGACTACAAGCTATATATGCACCACGGCGGACCACTAGTGTAATATAAAACTAATAACTGTAAATAATATCATATGTATTGAACAGAAAGAAAAAAATAAAATAACTATCAAAAATAAATGCATTCCCAACTAGACCTAAACCAAGCCTCGAGTCTACCCATTACGAAAAAAATATATAACCATCAAGTGAAAAATTGCAGCGAATCCGACGAGCAAATCAAATCTTCATTTCGAATCCATCTAGATTTATTTCCTTCGTCGTGTTTCTTTTTTTAACGCTTTGAAGCTGGGAAATATAAATAGTACACTATTTAGCCATTTCATTTGCAATCTTCATTCATTTTCAGTTTCAGTAACATATAATATACACTTAATGAGATACCGCATTCAAAAATAACATGAGAATAAAAAGAAATTATATAGAAACTCATTTCTAGTATTTTCTTGTGTTTGATTTTACACGGGTGTTATACATTTAGAAATTAAAGATATTTTAACGGATTTAATTTTTAGTTTTATAGCATTGAAATGCTTTTATAAATGAGAAATTTTTTGAAAGAATAGAAAAAGAATTCTAGTCGTTGCTACGGTTACGCAAGAAACGCGGGTTCGAATCCCGCCCCGTGATCGATTTTTATCTATTCTTTAAAAAAAAATCTCATATTTTAACGGATTTTAAACGTGATTTATTCATTGTATTATTAACCCGACGTTTCGAACACTTTACGGTGAGCGTGGTCACGGGGAGACTGAGATGTTACATGTCTTGAAGGTCATACAAAAATTGTTGTTTGTGACTGCGGAAAAATAGGTGGGGGTAGTTCAGTTTCAAGTGTTCGAAACGTCGGGTTAATAATATAATGAATAAATCGCGTTTTAAAATCCGTTAAAATTTTTAAATTTCTAAACTCCTTTCTAGTTATATCTTATGATCAATGTATTTCATCCTATTCTCAACTAATTTAAAAATCATCTTAATAAAAGTCAGACCATTGCCATTAATAGCGTAACAAAGAAAATTGACAAGTTCTATTTAGAAAAGGAAGCGATACCATTAAATGGGACAACCTGAACAGCCATCTTTGAATATGCTTCTAGAATATTCTCGACCCTTCATGTATTAACTGCGTCCCTTCGTTAATTACATCACGCAAGTTTACAACAATAGTTCTGAACAAGTGAATCTTACTTTATTGACTTACGTGCATGTTTAGGCTAGGGTTGCCAACCGTTATAATCTACAGCTCCTTCCCTGGAAGCCGTGGGCCGTATCTCATGTAAGATTCCCCGCTTAAAAAACAGGGTTACCATTCCAACAATATTTATAATATTGCAGTGACATATTTTCCCCCGTTTAATGATTTTGTAATGTATTTGTACTATGGATGGATTTATATTAAGGGTAAGTGAACCCTCTTTCAAATGTTCATTTTATAAGTCTAGAACAGGCATTTATCATTCGTAGGTTACAAAAATGGCAATAATATTCGAAGAAATCATAAAATGAGGCCTGAGTAAAATTCAAAACATTTCAAATTCAAAACAGAATTACGATACACGTATAGGTTATGTAATTATACAAATATCGATTGTTGTTCTAATGCTTTTTGGAAGAACTGTATTTTATTTGAATTATTTTATATAACAAAACATTCTGCATTCTTTTTCTAGTTAAATATATAATATATGCCAAATATCATACTCTACGAACCGCAAAATTTTCATTATAAGGGGTAAAGTATGTAAATGGTAGGGTACAAATTTTTTACTTCACATATTAATATATATATATAAATCATTATTTTTTACCAAATAACTAACCGCCTTCAAATTGTCAGTACTACACCAAATACAAATGGGACCAATTGGCCTACAAATAAAGCAATAAAGAAAGAATCAATAAATAATATAAAAGCAATAATAAGAGAAATTTGTCAACCCTAAAACGCACACAGCAACATTGTTTGAATGGGGGTCAAGTTACGTTGGAGTGTGCGTGCCCTGTAGGTACAATATTTATTTTGTTGAAACAAATAACAAAGGATTTAATATTAACATGCAGATTGTTTTTATTATGAAGAATGTGCATAAAATAATATATATACGAATTAAATGTCAGACAATTAGCGATATATAAATATTAACTTTAGTATTATAACGAATGATTAAATAGGGATTTTATATAATCGTTTACTTCCGAATATCAATGAAATATGAAAATACCAACGAACAGGCGAATAAGCTATTTAATAATAACTACCGCTAATTAACTCTAACGCGTTTCAAACGTACTTATTGTTGCATATCAATATATTTTAAGCAATTGATGTTACAATTATTAATATACGACATCGTATATTAATAATTAAGAAACTTCCAGAATATTCTGGAAGTTTCTTTATAAGAAATAAAGTCAATTAATATTTAATCAAAAATACACATACACGACCACTATATATCTAATATTGAAAAAAAATAGTTACAGTGGGTAATAACAATCACAAAGTTTATATCTGGATAAAGATACGCGTATTTTCAAATAGCATATGAAAAATCAGCCACGGGAAATTTAAAAATATCTCACTGCTAAAAGAATCGCTTTCCTACGAAACTGTTGAAGCCCTGATCTATATAAATGAGTATAAATTAATCATTTAACAAGTCGCTCGTATTGGAAAATGAATACTCTTAAATTGTAATCAAGTGTGACACAAAGCCATTCAATCGAAACTGTTCCTACAGTTTTTTATGTCATAGCGGGCAGCTGAGACGGTGTTTCGCCTGATGGTAAGCGATAATCACCGCCCATGAATTCGCAGAGGTAGTGCCTCTGCAATGGCACTGCACGCTTTAAAGCGGAAGGGTATAAGGTAAGTCTTGACGACTGTAGTGAAGGTATGGACTGGGGAGGGTGAGGAAAAGAAAACGGGCCTCTGGGGCCTCACGCACCGTGCAAAACAGCATGCTACCGTTTCACGCCGGTCTATAGGAGTGTAGGGAGTGTAGGGAGTGTGGTACTTTGCCGGTGCGAGCTGGACCACTTATGCATATTTTATACATATATTTTTTTTCTAATAACAAAGATAAAAAGATCTCACAGTCGTTAATCAAATCTATTCGTCATAATCGGATAAAAATTCATCGAAATTCTTAATTTTAAATCAATTTCGGGGATTAGAAATTTCATTACGACGCCATCCAAATTCCGCAATACCGATAGAATCAATTATCATTTGTCCGCGTAATGATATTTCTCATTAAGGATTAATCAATATTAATACGGATTGAAAAAGCAATTCTAATATCAATATTACAATCTTATTAAATCGATGCAAATTATTAACACGCCTACGCATTTAGTTAAGACTAATCTAATATCAACTAATCGAAGCTAGAGAACACAACAAAAATCACGATACATATATTATTTTTACACAATTTTACGTATATGTTATACAATATATATAATGTAATAAGAAGCAGCGTCCAGGCGGTTTTTTGGCGTGGAAAATCAACGCGCAAAACATAGAAGAATGTTTCTTTAATAAACTTAGCCAAGGATTATTGAGGGTCTTCGATTGTTTACATTTAATATTGCAGGTGATTCAACGGCAACTCTAAATAAGAGAGTCAGACTTTCGCATTTGTAATATTTTAATCGAGGAGACGTTAAAATCCGTTCAGCCGTTCTAGAAATATATATTTCTTATGTTATATATACATTATCTCCTTATAATTGTAAATAAATATTTTGTAACTATCCCAAATATATTTTATATCTACACTAATACTTTAAAGAGGAAGAATTTGTATTTTTGTTTGTTTGTTTGTATTGGATAAACTCAAAATCTATTGGAATCATTTTAAAAATTCTTTCAGAATTAGAAAGCTGCAACTTCGCTGAGTTTCACAGGCTATATATGTACCACGGGCGAAGTCGGGGCGAACTGTTAGTCTATAGTATATCCATGAGAGAATCCACAATCACATATCTAAATATTCAATAGCTTACATTGAACCCGGTTCCTTCCACACAAGCTAGGACACCAACCACTTCACCTACTTATAACTTCACTTGCCAACAAACGTGCCTGAGTGCTGACCTAATACAGATGATGCCAAATCACTTATGAAGCCTTCGAACTTAAAAAACTAGCACAACGATCACACGCGACATACTAAAGTTGCAAATTGTGATTGTAAAAGCAAACCTCAGGAATAACCATCGCTCTTTGAAATCTTTTGTTTCGTTATCGATAGGCTTAAAGAAAAACAGACCAAATTTACAATATAGACATCTGCCGTTTAATTTGGCATTATTTTAATATATCCAGTGTTAATATCACAAAGAAAATCTAATCTTGTTATATATTTTACGATATATTCTAATCTATAACCTAGCAAACCATTTAGAGCTTACCAAAAATACTTTTATACACAAACACGCATAATTCTTTTTGGGTTACTTTTTACTAGAAAAAGGTTTTATATATAAATATTCTATATAATAGAAACATAATTAAATTGTCTCCCATAAAATAAAAAATACATGAATTTATAAAATAAGTCGCAACAGTCCTTAACAGCTTTCTGTTCTAAAGTAACAATATTATATTTTAAGACAATAATATTGCTATTAAAAATAAATTTTTTACAGTTGTTTAACAGATTACCAAAGAAAATAATAAATTGCAAAAGTCTCAATGTATTTAAAACTTTACTAAAAAATCATATATATACTATAACTTAGATTATAACAGT
The DNA here is from genome assembly GCF_012273895.1 of Zerene cesonia. Classification (NCBI taxonomy): domain Eukaryota; kingdom Metazoa; phylum Arthropoda; class Insecta; order Lepidoptera; family Pieridae; genus Zerene; species Zerene cesonia. The sequence continues at coordinate 9,127,798 of NC_052102.1, read as the reverse complement.
GATGTAGCTTGTTGATATGAATATTATAATATGTAATTATCTTAAAATAGAGATGCAAGCATAAATTAAGTTGACATGTAACTCATTTCAAATGAAAGAATTGTTCTTATGAGTAAATAAAGTCTATAAACCTATAAATTTACTCATACGTCATTACATAATTCATGTTATGATTTTTTATGAAATCGATTCAATTTTCCCCAACATTTTATATAAATTAATCATCATTATAAGGAATAATTGCTCATTTATCCAATTACACATTAAATTTAATGACAAGGAAACGATTCAATTGTATTAAATCCATTTTCTTCTATTCTGAAACGTATTTAATTTAATAACGACAATTCGTATTAATAATGCGAAAGGAATTCATATAAATTTGGAAACAAATTAAAAAATCTGAATGCTTATTGTCTATTTTCACTAACACAATAGCTTCATTTTTCCTGCAAAATCCCATCCATTTATTATAATAACACTAAAAATATTTTGAATCCCATCCACAATCATCTTATTAAGTTAACCAACGCGTACATAATCGTTACTCGAATAACTGCGTGGTTTCGTAAATAATTACTCGAAATACATTCAGTAACAACATCTAGCGAATATTTATCTCAATTATTTTCAGATAAATATAACCCTGTGTTAGATTTTACACGAGCGGACGGGTAGAGTAGGTTCCGTTGTTCAGTTAAAATCGTCAAACGTAAAAATTTATCAATTTAGTATTCTTAATATTTCATCATAGATTGGGTGCTATGTCTTTTAATGATTTATACTTTTTACAAGCTTACCATTAAGCCGCTGTTTTCTTTGAAATTTCCCATGTGCTAAAATCAAACTATCCTACTAAACTAATATTATAAATGCGAAAATTTGTAAGGATGTGTGTGTGTTTGTTGCTCTTTCACACAAAGACTACTGAACCGATTGCAATGAAATGTGGAATAACGTATAGGCAACTTTTTATGCCGATATTCCTACGGGATATGGACTTGCGCGGGTGAAACCGCGGGGCGCAGCTAGTACGGTATAATCATCATTTGGTGAAACAATGAAACATTATTTAATGACTACACATAACAACAAAATCTATTCTACAAACAAGGCGCCATTGCAACATGACCTCACAATTTCACCTTCACACATTCGACATTACAAAGTGAAGTTTTTAAGTCTTTAATCATTTCAGAAACTTCCCCTACACACGACTCATAATTACGATGTAATTAAAAGACGTCTTACTATTCTAGGGCTACCACAGGCCCTGGTGTGAAGGGATAAACCCTGATATTAAATTCGAAATGAATGAAATGATTTTAAGCCCAAGTTCAGTAGTAGGGCATAATTAAGGTAGTTTAAACAACGTTAAATGTGTCTATAATACAATGGGATACAGGATAGCAAACAAAAAGTAGCAGGGAATTTAAAAAAAAAAGGGGGAATATTCGTATTTTCCTGAAAGTCACGTTTAAAAACCAAGTTATGTAGGATCAACTAGAAGACCAAATAAGAGAATTATCTGCTTTCCGTGTCCGCGCGGTCCACGATTTCAGAAGTAGTGTAAACGAAAGCTACAATGTCGTTCAGCATAATCCCCTAGGCAAGGCAAAGGCAGGCAAAGAAGGGACGTGGTATTCCACCACCGCAAAAGTAGTCTCTACCAGTTAACTTTACTGTTGGTGAGACCCCCATATTTTTTTTTTTTGAGATGAATCTTAATGCTAGCCTGAAGGGCTACTACATCTTAGCACGGGTGCGTAGGTGAACTGATGGTTCACCCTGGTAGCGACACGCTCAAGGACGTCCCCTCTTGTCGGGAACCGCGAACCTCGGCTTGGGCTGTCGCAGGAATGGAGGGGGCCGGAGGGGCCGTACTCGGTCGGGCGCTCACCCGGGTGGGCGCGAGACCCTCATAGATGTTATAGGAAAGTTGTATACATGTTGCGAAAAATTATACTAGCGCGATCCAGAGAAAAAGCCATTCTGAATCAAATGTACAACGATTTGTATTCGTGGCAGCCCTATTCCATTGAGACATTGTGCTTTTAATTGCACACCATTAAAAGAAAGAAGGAAGGAAGGGTATGAGAAACAGTCGTTCGCAGCGTTGACTTTGCATGTCAGTAATGTAAGATTTAATGCCAGCAAACACTTGATAAATGCATGTTAATGTGTAAATAAATAAATGAGTTGTCATGACATCCATTGACATTAATTACATTTAAAAGTATGTTTCTTTGTCTTGAACTAAATATTACGTAAGTTAGCTTCATTGTAAATACATAATTCTCAACTAAAGTAGAATTTTCGGAAAGTTCATTACGTACTTAGTCAATACAAAACCTATTACGTAATTACACAGCCTAATTCCACCATCCCCATTTTTCAGTTGTCCAGCTATATACGTAGAAAATATCATTGCAATCGGTTCAGTAGTTTTTGCGTGAAAGAGTAACAAACACACACAAACTTCACATTTATAATATAAGTCGGATTAAAGAGAGAAATCTAGAAAATCGATTTAACAGAAAGGTATAATAATAATGCATAGAAATATCGGGATTTAGAGCGAGTTTATTCTCAAATCTGTAATGTAACGATTAGAGCTCCACCCAGCTCGCGAATACCAAAGATATCTCGATGAACATCCCTCATAATTAACGAAATATTGCAAAACCAAGTGAAACATGGTCACAATTACAGATAAGCCAAACCTACGTTACGAGGGTGATATCTCGTGTTAATAAAGGTTAAACCAAAAATTAAGCATTCCCTCACGCTAGCTTTAACCGTCAACCCTAAATCAACCCCGAATTACCGCTCGGAAACACACAGATAAAAAAGACAGCTAATTTAGAAGCCATTTTTAAGTTGTTTCAGGTCTTTCGATTTTTACAAGTACCTTCGCATGGCAGAATCTCTTCCTAAGAAACACAAGGTAGCGTGTGTTTTCTGTACAAATATGTAGGTATGTTATACATCAATTGTTTAGTTTTCATTTTAGATTTAGGCTTTCGTTAGTTTAGGATGTTGGCCCTTAAAAATATTCGAAGATATTATAAAGCATTGATTTTTGATTTATATAGGTAAGCCGTTTTGTCCTGGACTGGGTGACATTTTGTACGAATTTATAGCTTAATCAATTGATATTATTAGTATTTGATTACACTTAAATGCTACGTTTAACATCATCCAATATTAATAGTAATTTAAGCGTTACAAACAGCTAATAAACAGATTTTCTCACTTTTTCGATCGTAGATAGCGAAGCATTATCCGGCAATGGGTGTCTCATCGAACTGTTATTTAGTTCCTAATCCATTTTTAATAAATAAATGTTCATTCCAATTTAAAAATGGAAATATATTCAAATTTCTAACACGTTTCCTTGAAACAATAAGATTTAACCGAAACCAAACGATTCACAAGACACGACCCTGAGAGCAGAACGTGTTGTTTCGACTCCACGTTCAGGTGTCCGGATCCGAGAGATTAACTCATTTCACGTTACGATTTATTATGTATGTTATAACCAAACGGATACATAGATACGGCGAAAATAGGTTTTGGTTTCAATTAATTCCCCGGTAATGAGCAGTCGTTGTTATGTTATGATTCTGTCAAAACGATTTATCGTTAGGTACATATTTAAGTAGTAACTCGATTAACAAATCTACAAATAATAAAACAGGAAGCAGAGTATTTTTCACACTAGAGTAATTACCATGCAATTTGACAAAAAAATGTATTTTAGATAAAGCATTTTTTTCTGTTTGTGTTTGCGTCAATCACGTAAAAACCACTGGGTAGATTGATAACAATTTATGAGTTGATATACTGTTATTAGGTCCAACCTAAAGGCTATATTTAGATGTGGTGATTTTTTTTACATTTTTGTCAGCCATAAACGTCCCTATATTCATAATTCATTATTAAGTTACATATTTTAAAGCGTAAAATTCTGTCTTAATTTGTAATTTGTGCGTTGGCTAGACTGTAAGCCACTATGTTGTATAATAATAAATAAATAAATAAATAAAACAAATATTTTTGTGGTCGCTACATTTGTAAATTTCTCATGTAGAAACCGCTAAGCCGATCCTTTTGTATATCGAAAAAGGGATAGATAGGGTAAAGGCTACTTTGTACACAGGAAATAGGGAATCGGAATATTACCATTTATAAAATAAATGAAATATTTTTGATATGCATTCAGTATCTTTCTATATAAAGTATCTCTCTAGCCTTTCAGGGGTAGAGAAAGAATTCTGTTATTGGAATTTTCTTATTCATCTGTCTAGTTATAAATAATGTTATCTTTATGTTAACGAATCCGCGGCCAAAAGCGACTATATTTATAGCTGAGCGAGTATGTCTTACTCATAAACTATATCACTGCTAAGTATCATCAAAATCCGTTCAATGGTTTTCATATTCATTACATACATCCTCACAAACTTTCGCATTTATAATAGTAGAAGAAGGCTTCATTCATCTCACATTCACATTTTAGTGTGTTTGTAATATATACATGTAACAATAACTAAAATGTCGGTCTGTCCGCTGATCCGTTTCAGCTAAAGCCTGACTTCAGCCGTAGCCAAATTTATTTTTGCACATTTAATTTAAGCTGTCCACAAAAAATGTCATTCAAAACAGACGAACCCTGTGTATCGCCTATCTTAAAATCTAATCAATAGACTCGTAATGCACCAAGTCGACATGACCAATAAAAATGCATCCAGAACCAATTACCACCACGAGCGTTAAAAAGAACAATTCTTAAAAGTGGATACAGAAAAAAAACAACTTATTTCCGCGCATTCGCTAAGTACCATTGTATGCAGCGCAGCTAATCAACAATGAAAGCGAAACATTGCAGAGCGAATTACATTGGCGCTTGACAATTGTTCAGTACCCGGCGAGTTAAGGCCAATTATATTATCCCGACTGGGGATTATGAAAATTTAATAGTTGCTTATTCAGTTTCAATTTATTTTATGCAGCGATAGCCATTTCATCTGGTTTGTTTGTTGAAATGCATTTAGAGTCTAATTAGGTCGCATATTTACGTATCCAATATAAAAAAGGTGGTAAACCTTTGTCTTTGCATTTGTTTTTTTATAAAAGACCAAATATCGTCCTAAAAGGTTTCCTTTATTTAAGAAATCTAGTCACTGGTTCAAACATGGAAAAGTCACAAAGTAGACATATTGTCACACTCAGCATAGAAACAACAATGGAAAACCCTTAAAATGAAAGAGAGGAAACTAAAAGAGGGAAGTCACTAAAGAGAAACGAGTAGAGAAAATTTCTTCATCAAAAGAACGTAAACGAAGAGATATTCTTCCTGGTTTAATACACTATTATTTAATTTTTAGTTTTATAGCATTGAAATGCTTTATTAATGAGAAATTTTTGAAAGAATAGAAAAAATTTGATCACGAGGCAGGATTCGAACCTGCGTATCTTGCCTAACCGTAGCAACGCCTAGCCTCTCGGCCACCCGTGATCCTGCCACAGTAATCGAATTTCTTCTATTCTTTCGGTTTCATGTGCCTAAGGGGCACCCCACGCCATCTATTGAGATGATTAATAATGATACGCAGGTTCACGGGTGGCCGAGAGGCTAGGCGTTGCTACGGTTAGGCAAGATACGCAGGTTCGAATCCTGCCTCGTGATCAATTTTTTTCTATTCTTTCAAAAATTTCTCATACACTATTATTTGTAAGAAGTGGACCACATATTTTCCGTCTGCATAAATCAATTTGGGTCTAACTAGCCGTGTGATTCTAAAAGACCGCTTACTTTCAACTTCCTCAATTTAATAAACGCCTAAAAGAGAAAAACATGGAGATCAAAGCTAACTGTATTCATACATGACCTACATAAATTACCCATTATCAACGAAAGTTCCCACATAGTATAAAACAAATTCGCTTTTCACCGTCTGTGTCTGTATGCTTAGATCTTTAAAATTACGCAACAGATTTTAATGAGGTGTTTTATAATAGTGGGATTCAATAGGAAGGTGCATATATATGTATGTAATTACATAAAAAAACGTTACCGTGTATGAAACAACATGAAAAAGCTAGTAACCTCTAAAAACCACCACAATGTACCATGAACGCACCCAATTTATACGTTTTGTTAATTCGCCTTATTAATTAAAACGAATTCCAGTTTACAGTTCAACGGCAGTTACTTTGAAATATTTTCGCATTCACCAAGAAGAATAAAGCTACAGCCCATTTCTAAAGTTCTTTTGTATAGATGCTTAAAATACACAATTAACGAAATTATCCGCATTATATACGTACTGGAATACATTCGACGCTCGAGGTAAATTTATAAAATAGCTGACCCAAAAGACACTGTTCGGCCTAATTTTGACCCTGCATCAGAAGATGTTGACCGACTCTCAGATCTCCCGATATGCACACAATTTTTTAAGAAACAAGTTACAATCCATCAAATTTATAATATAAGTAGGTGCGGGTTAAGATAAAAAACTTTTAAAACAACAACTAATACCAAAGAGACATCACGCCCAGATCTGCATCCACACGCACAAGAAAAGAACCATATATTATCAGAATATTAAACTTTAACTCCGAATACAATACTAATATACGATCGGATAGCTTTACGAGGATAGCAGAAGCAGTGGACGGTCGTTCATTTTCCGTCTCGCACCTTCTATTACTTATCGCAGCGCTTATTTGGCCATTTATCAAGAAAATTGCAATTTGTAATTTATTGCAATTGTCGTTATATGGCCAATACCCATTTGTTCTTTATTATACCGACTGTTGCAAAACGTATGAAAGTATTAGCTGCGCCCCGCGGTTTCACCCGCGTTAGTCCGTATCCCGTAGGAATATCGGGATAAAAGTTGCCTATATGTTATTCCAGTTGTCCAACTGTCTACGTACCAAATTTCATCGCAATCGGTTCAGTAGTTTTTGCGTGAAAGAGCAACAAACACACACACAAACTTTCGCATTTATAATACTAGTAGGATAGATTATTTACTCTTCAGTTTGAAATAACGTATAACGTTTTGGTTTGTGGTGAATGATTTTCCTAATCACTTTGTAGTAAACTAGGAGGAGCTTATCCTAGTTTTTCTTAGTTGATTCGGAAAACTCGGACTTAAAACTACATAAATACATCAGTAATATAATAGATTTTAATGTCGATCGAATTGGTAGCGAATTAAGGCACACACACACATACAAAGAAACAACAAACATTGTGATTTTATAATATTAGTTTTAAAAAACTGGAGATGAGAGTCAATGTTCGATTTATCCCCTAGTCTTAGCCTTCATCATAAGCTACTTTACAATCCGTTATTACTTTCGAGATTCCATTTAGATTATAACAAAGCTCTGGGTTCATGTGACGACTCCCGACAAATATTTACATGTTAAATATATAGCAAGAATGGGTTTCTTTTGTTGATTGAAAGTTAATTGAGTCTTTGTCATGCTTGCCGATTGTGTGATGGGCTGACGTCTGACGGAAGAACTTTGAAATACCTCTTGAGGCCAAAAAAATCTCTGAATCATCTTAACATACAAGACTTACATCAAATCATTTTATACTCACTGAAAATGACAACTAAGCATTTAATTGCTATTTCGCGTGATACGATACTTCCTTGGTAGAGTGGTTAAGGCGTGAGCTCAGAACCGAGGGGCCTGGGTTCGATCCTCGGTAGAGACTCACAGAAAAAATTATCGGTTTGGCAGGACACAGAACGTTGAAACAGATGTATATCATCTGCCCCACACTCCACCAAGGGACTTCACCATACACAGGTGATACAAGAAATAATTTATTTATTTTCAAAACTCATTTATTCCTGTCTTTCCCTCCTTCTATTAATTAAATACATACTAAAATCATCACAAAGGCACCAACATAAACGCACCGTTTCCGCGATCAAACCAAATTTAATGAAATTATAAATGAATTTTATTATCCCCCGAAGACATAACATCAAAATGCTTTTACACATATGGCGACAATGAAACGAACTTTAATTAATCTGTAGCAGAGTTATGACTTACGCAAGGTGAGCGTGCGACGTCTCGGCTCGTCTAATAATACGCGACTTTTACGTTCGAAATGAAGCACAGATAACATAAAACGTGTTTTCTTGTGATTTACGTTAATCTGTCGGATGTCAGAAATACGGGGATAATGTTTAATGTTTTTAGGGTTATATATCCCTTCTATCTACTATTATAAATGCGAAAATAACTCTGTCTGTTTAATGCTTTTATAGTTATATATCCCTTCTACCTACTATTATAAATGCGAAAATAACTCTGTCTGTTTATCTGTCTTTTATTCATACCACTGCACCGATTTCGACGAAATTTGATATCGAGATAGTTTAAGACTCGCAAAAGGATAGTTATCTGGGAAATCCCACGGGAACGGGAACTACACGGTAAATACTTAGTATTGTCTAAATCTTCCTTTGACGACACAGACGATGCCGTGGGCGGAAAGCTAGTCGACTATTCGTAAAGTTGAAAATATAAAACGTTTAACACATAATAGATGGCTCCAATTGAAACCACTCACATACCAGTAAACATTCGAACAATGTACCAATGTTTCTGTTTTTAGGAAAAACATTTACAAAAATATTCCTCTCTTTTTAAATGTATTCTCTCTTTTATTCGTGCAAACGTGATTCATAACTTGAAAGCTTGCTTTATTTAGAATACCTGCTGTATTATAACTGTTTAAAATCTAATGAAATCCTATTGGTTATCAATAGAAATCTAGAAACCCAATGAAATACCAACGAATAGCAGACTGAAACTTTCTCAAACTAATTAAATAAGCAAGCACAATAAAATAACTACAATTTGAATAATTTGTAAACAGTTTCATAATTTCATTGATAACAAATCGAGTTTCCAATAACATCACAAACTTTACGAATTCTATTGTAACTAAAACCAAGGAGACTTACGAATAACTATTAATTATTTACAATAGCTATTTCATTATAATTGCTACGAATTTATGTAATTGGTAAAGCTTTTTGAATAAATATTGTATTTTGTTTACCGGTAGAAAACATTTGAGCATTGTGTTTCAACACATTTCGCAGTTTAATTAACAGGCCTTCAATTATTTATTTATATTATTATTATAATATAGCTCATTGTTTAACTCAAGAACTGTATGACCTTATCGATTTGAACAGAACATCATGTATTAATGTTTATAATTTGTTTTACGCCTCACTTTTAAAAGGGAAGTATTAACAAATATGTAGTACCAGATGCGCCCCGCGGTTTCACCCGCGTAAGTCTATACCCCGTAGGAATATCGGGATATAAAGTTGCCTATATTCCAGTTATCCAGCTCTAAACGTTCCAAATTTCATTGCAATCGGTTCAGAAGTTTTTGCGTGTGAGTATATACATAGACTTACACATACATCCATCTTCACAAACTTTCGCATTCATAATATTAGTAGAATAGGATACAAAAATAGAACTTTCAAAAATTACTTATTTCAATGTCGTTCTTATATGAGTTTAGAACAATAATGCATTATAGAATATTTGATAACAATAATTCTTATCAATTCTGTGTCATATTTGATAAGAAATGAACTCTGTACTTATAATAACGTTGCTTCTATTGTATACTTAGTATAATGCAAATGCATAAATGCAGTTTTAACAACCGTTAAGGACGTTAAAAAAAACATTAATATATTAAATTAATATAATAATACATTTGATACATATATTTGATTTATTACCATTATATTAAATGAAATATAATAAAGCTTCATGACCAAACTTGGCCATGCAAAAAAATTTCATAGAAAGCTCTCGCAAAACTGAAGTAAACTTAATAAAAGATCACTTTGACAAACCCGAAAATTTGTGGAAGCACAATGGAAAATATCACAGTGAAATACACGTAAAATGAAATAACCTATGAAAAAATAAAAACTCACTTTTACAACCACGTGTTGTGTTGACACACTCCTGACAATATATCGGGATACGACCACTACCGAATTCAAACGCCGTATAGTGAATGCCGCGTATTTACCGAACTGTCTGAAGAAACACTACAGTCTACAATCCGTCTGAACCATGAAAATAACGAGGCCGCTACAAAAATAGCCCTTAATCCCTTGTAACAAAGTACCGAATTCTCTAATGAATGGTTATTTGTAAATAATCACATTGAACACGGGAACATATTGCTGTTGCATTCATTCATAGGGTCTGTCGTGGGATAGAATGAGAGATTAGACAGAACTCGCGCATGTGCATTCTTTGAATAGAAAAGTGAATAATAGAGAGTAGAGACGCGTTGAAAATAAATCGCAAAGAAGTTTATTTTGTCAATAAACTAAAGAAAATTATGTTTAAATATAAAATAGAATTTCCAGTTTACTTCCAACATAAGTAAATATTATTAGCAATTATTGTTGATGATTTATTAGTTACATAATAAACTCTACATTATTATTTTTCAGGTTTGCAAATTGTTTAACCGTGAATAAAGTCAAAAAAATAAATAAAACCGATAATACTATATGCAGAGGCAATGATTGGAAGTTTTATAAGGCGATTATTTAATAACTTAAAAAAAAAATAAACATACCTATACAATCCGACACCGTGTCATTCCATCTATTATCATCATAGCACCATAACAACCGCGCCCTCTGTCGCGTATCAACAAAAACATAATTAACGTTACACATATAGTGGGCTACGTCTTCATTTCTGTACACGATGTAGCCGTTAGATGGCGCTGGTAACGTAACACAATTTATACCTGCAAAGAGACATAGTTTTAGTGTTCAATAGATTTGGTCGATAGATGGCGTGATATTAAAATTTTAATTATTTACAATTCTCATAGATGTCGCTATTTCATATGTTTAAATTTAACCCAGTAGTATAAATTACTCGACAGATGGCGCTACAGACTATTATTATGCACAATAAGTAGTCACAAGACTGAGAAAATATTAACTTACTTTTATAATGTAACAACACGCCTCTTTTAGGGAAGGCGCCTTTAGACTTAGCTTCAACTAATACTTCTACGGTATCCGTAGTCGACAGCAACCGGAGCGGTGTATCCACTTGGTCACAACTTGTGTATAGAGAATCACCGTTTGAATCTTTTACAGCTACGTAATCAGTGCAGTTTGATTCAAACGGACCAACGCCTGCGAAACAATAAACGTTAATATTTACAGGCTCTCTGTAGCAGTTAACATAATTGAGGATTCCCCATTTTGTAAGGATGTGCGAGTGTTTGTTGCTCTTTCACACAAAAACTACTGAACCGGTTGCAATGAAATTTGGTACGTAGACAGCTGGACACCTGGAATAACATATAGGCAACTTTTTAACCCGATATTCCTACGGGATACGGGCTTACGCGGGTGAAACCGCGAGGAGCAGCTTGTTTATTATATTTAAGTTCTTGTTAACCGCTTGTATAACTATCCAATTTCAAAGATGACTCTCGACATTTGCATATCATAAGTTGCAATGAATACATGCAATATATTTTAGTACATTGATAAACAAGAAAAAGTATATTTTTATTACAATTATAAATAGAATATTATCCACTCTATATAATAGCTCGTTGAAATCGATGAATTAAATCTAAACATACTAGGATAACTGAGCATACACAAGCAATATTAACCATACTATATAAACCTTAATTTTTTTGTTTGGTATAACGTGCTAATCACAGGAACTACGGCACTGTTTTGTATGAAATTACGTGCAAAGGGTTTGAGGCTCGAAAAAAGACGTAAGAGTTTTCTCTCGGAAATCCCACAGGTACATGAACTATGCGTGGTAAAACCCTGAGACTGACAATGTCTTTTTGTTAATACGGGTACGGCTATATACCTCCAAGTTCAAGTAATAACAAATGAAGTTAAACATACTCCTCAAGCTAACATCTAACAGAGTGACCCGTATCCGCTGCTCCGGGTGCGCCCGCAGTCTCCATCTACACTCGTCCCCCACGTAGAAGTGGGGGTACCCAGGCGTGCGGATGTACCCCTCGCTCTCCACGCCTCGCTCTGACACACGAACTTCGCGGTTGCAATAGTGGACTGACAGGGAATCTGGAAAGAGTGAACATGTTTCGTGATTTGAATCAACTTCTTTAATCCCTATATTTTTTTTTTATATGTCATAGCGGGCAACTGAGCTGGTGGATCGCCTGATGGTAAGCGATTACCACCGCCCATGAACATTCGCAAAGGTGGCTCTGCGAATGCGCTGCCCGCTTTTATGGGGTAAGTGAAAAGGAAAGGATTAATGACAGGATAGAAGGAATGGACTGGGAAGGATGAGGAAAAGGAAATGGGCCTTCGGCTCCCCCACTCACCGTACGAAACACAGTGGCATGCCACTATTTCACGCCGGTTTTCTGGGGTTTAATATACTTATGCATTACGTAGAAATAATGAGAAATTTGACAAATCTTTAAAGAATAGAAAAAAACTTCAAGAGGCGGGATTCGAACCCGCGTCTTTCTGCCAAACCGTAGCTACGCCTTGCCTCTCAGTCACCCGTGATAAAGCGCAGTAATCGAATTTCTCCTACTATTTCGGTGTCATATGCCTAAGGGACACTCCAAGAACTACGAATATGTTTGTATCATTTTAAAAGTATATTGGTAGATAAGACGAAGGATTCTTTTTCATTAATTTCTTATTCAGCATTCCTATTTCCTTTCATATCGAATACAAAAACTTTATAAACGAACGTAAACCGTTGTTAGATAAAAAAAAATGTATTAAGTTTACACGATTCACACAGGAAGATCAGTTGTCTTTTATGGAAACTTAACATAGTGAAGATGTAGTTTTGTGATGGTAAAGTAATTATAAAATAAATAATACAGTTTTAGAGAAAAATACAAATCGTATCCCTCCATCATTCCAGTGTTAGTGACATTTGCTTACCGCCAATATCAAAACAACAGAAGAGTAAGTAAAACCACATTCACCAATTAAATCCCATCTCTCTAATCCATTATATGATTGTCCATGCCAGTCACCGATATGTGATATGCCCGCTTTCCATACAAATCAATTTGTTTAAAAATGCCGAAGACTGCCGTCGTTCTTACAAAGTGCACAACGTGTCGTGAAACAAACGCGTGATTGGAATTTTTGAGCTATTATGTTTACGTTTGAACAGTACCGTGTCGCAGGCTTGTTGTGATGAGGAATAAATCAGATTCTAAATGTAAATCAATTTTGATAAATCATGAATTCGATTAATTAATCGAACTGGAACTGGAATATAATTATATTCCAGTATACTTATAGTATTCATCAACAAAACAACAGTGTAATTTATATATTTTTATTTTCTTTTTCAAATTTTTATATTCTTATAACAACTATTTATTTACTAATCGCGAAAATACAAAAAAACACACCACATATCTATATCTTTAATTATTTGATCGTCACCACGGCTTATATATTTCGTGATTTTGTTAAGCTTTCGCCGAGTTTACGTTACACCACGCGATAGTATTTCGTGATATCGTTATCCAAATAACCGTGACCTTTTAACGTCCTTGATTGAATACCTACTTTCATAAAATTCACTTAAACCAAACGCTTGCTTTGCTATTTCTAATTAAGTAATCTTAACTGATATATATTTTAAATTATTTTATTTTCGGTTCAAATCAACAATGCACTTATCATTTGTTTGTTTGTATTACAAAAAAATTATAGTTTCTAAATAAAGAATATGTAAAAATCTGACGCAATCGGTACCAATTGAATCAAATTATATCAAAACAATCGTACTTATAATTTCCCAGTAGGTATAATCAAGAATCCAAACTAACATTCAATTACTTAGGCATTTAGCAAATGGGATGACGCGTTTTCGTTGGTAAACGACACACGTCGCATAGCTATTTAATATAATTACTAATAGGAAACTTCTGGATGGTGGATTATGAGTCTCTAGCTACTAAAAGACACTTCACTAGCGAGTATTATGGCAAGAGGCTTATGTCTTTCGTATTTACCTTTTGGAGGCGTAGTCTTGCCATAAAATAAGTATACCGTTATAGTGATAGCATTCTGGAGCGATAGAAAGATTGATAGTAAATTCCAATAATTTTAGTTATAAAACGAGAACGAAGGTTTGTCTAAAGAGAATTAAAGGTCTGAGAAAATATAAACTAGATAATGTCGCAAAAATAAAGCTTCAAGGCTGAAATAATTTTCGCGTTCATGCTCGAAGAGAGTCTGTTCTAATTAAATTGTTTCATAATAATATAGTCTATTCAAGTCATGAAAACCTTACTACGTTAATACATTAATATTTTATTTGATATTTCAACGACCTGTGTAAACGCGATAGGTATTTAAGCACATTCAAATATCAAACACGAATTCGCGCTGTACTAACATTGACCTGCCCTTTATTATTTCAGGCGGGGTTAACGACCCCATTCAGAGCAATATCCACTTACCGACATCGTTGTCAGAATGACCTGAGTTAAGAACTGTTAAAATCAGCTGAATCGAAAGTTTACACCAATATTCACTCGTCCCTCTGTTGACGTCAAGCGTGAAATTAATTCTGTTCTTTGTGAAAAATATTCGAGGTTTCAGTGAAAGGGAAAAATCGTTTTTGTTGGTAATATTGAATGAATGAAGGTAAAAGGCCTTACGAAAGGTATTATCATGCGGATTTATGTAGGCTTTCAAATAATATAATTCGTCTCGGCATTTATTTACGCATCAAAAATCAAGTGTGCTTCGGATATTTCATTTTATAACATCAATACATTAAGAAGAGAAATTGTGTAAACGGTGGTTTCATATAAGAATGAGAAATTATGGCTTGACCCGTTCCAATTAAATTAACAAAAATCATATTTAATTACTTAAATAATAAGCGAAAATACAAATAAAAACAAAATTGATGTAATAAATAAGATATTATTATGTCCTTAAAAGCAGCACAGCTAGGACCAAGGCTGAAGTTGCTTTGTTCAACCATCCATTTTCTAATCTCGATACATAACCGCAGATAATTTAATCCGCTTAAATGTCGATATGAACAAACGAACGCCTCCCAAAAGAGTATTAGAGATGCAACGAAAGTTAACAGCATTTGTATAGATCCTATTTTAGATAGCGACTTTGTGCAATGAGATAAAGTTTTATGGGAAAACTGCAAAGCTGTTAGATAGAGATGATAGTGAAATATATATTAGGATAAGTATTTGTAGTTATAAATCTATACTGGTATATCTCGGAACTTGGTAGAATCGTGGTTTGCATTTAGGAAAGAAGAAAAGAAAAGAAAAACATTTATTTTGACACAGACATACACACACAAACCATAACCGAAAACAGACAATAAATAAAAAAAAAGAGAAAAAGAAAAAAAAATACGGCTACACCTAACAATGATGTGTGGCCGCGTGTGCCAAAAAGGGATGCCACTCAGGAAACCTGAGGCTTAACGCCTCAGCTCTGATCTGACAGTGGTACCCTTTCGACATCTGAATTGTCAGTATGCAATAGTCGGTCATCAAGGTTACTTATGCCAGAGGTAATATCGCCAGAAAATGTACACTCTTATATTATAGCTTAAAAAGTCTCTTTTCTGTCAGTGGCTAAGATTGTTCCAGATGTTTTTCTGTGAAAACATTACAGATATACTTATATACAAATCTATTCTATTTTTTCTTATTATATCTTTATAATATTAGTATAGATAATCAAATCAATCAGATAATGTTATATATGTCGGTTTAAATATAATGATAATACCTACATAAATTTTTCGCATTAGGAATGCGTATTAAGGGTTAAATTTATAAGAGAAAGCAAATAAATGTTATTATACATATAAACACTCATTTGAATCACTATAAAAAAAACCCCATAAAAATCCGTTGCGTAGTTTTAAAAATCTAAGCATACACACAAACATAGCCACAGACGCGGGAAGCGACTTTGCTTTATACTATGTAGTGATTATTCGCGTCATAAGCCCAGGATAAACGTAGAAATAAACAAACATAAATATAAAAGATACTACATAACTGCGTAGACTGCACAAAGCTTACGATTTCACACAAAATCGTGATTTCCATTGTACACGACACGCACGCGTCTATCACAATAGTGTCACATCAACACCCCAAATAAAATATTTTGGGGTAAAAGACCATATATCAATAACCATTATAACTTGACATCCATCGAGTTCAAGAACTCGCGTAAATGATTCGCACTGCATTGAATGCGAGAGCTCTTTTTACACTGGTGGAACGATGTTGAAACTGTACGTGAAACTCTCAAAGGAATATAACTTTTATTTCATGGCAATGACCCACTGTGGTGTTGTGCATTTTTAAAATGTCCTTTATTCCCTTGTAATAGGATACGTGTAAAATGTGCAGAATGTCAGATACAATTAAATTAAATTAAAAGTATTCTTTAGGGTGAAATTGTTGGCAATTAATTTGTTAGGCTTATTAATGGTGTTGACAAATGAAATTTTCGTTTGTTTGTGTATGTTAATATAATTATTACTCGTGCCCTGTAAATCCCTTTTCTGCAGTTTTAAACACAAATTTATTTATTTATTTTATTTTTATGTTACAGTCGGCAATGGAGCTGGTGGGACGCCTGATGGTAAGCGCTACCACCGCCCATTAACATTTGGAGAGGCATAAGGTCCATTGCAGACCTTACGCCTCTACAAATGGATTGCCGACTTTTCGGGAAGGGATTGAGAAAGGATTGGCGATAGGAATTAAGGAAAGGACTGGGAAGGGTAAGGAAAAGGATATGGGCTATTATTTATTTATTTATAAAAATCACTTGCCATAACAGGACAAGCCCAATGCGACAGTGATACAAAAAAATAATAATTTTACAACAAACTTAAATACTAGATACATGATTAACAAAATTATATTTTCTAACTATAACAGCTTAAATATAATAACACCCATAATTTAATGGTTGTTATGACCATATAAATAAAGTTATTTATATATTATAGTATCCTACATTAAAGACATTAAAAACTTTTTAACGGGTTTTAAGCCCGATTTATTCAAAATATTAACACCACACTAAGCGTTCGAAACGTAATCTTTTATTAAATATAAAGAAAAAATAACGTTTTATAATTCGTCTTAAAAAGCGAGTCTCAATTTGTAAAGGTTATTTCAGTAGCATAAATCGCGTCATAATATGGAAATAAGATACATCATGTTAAATTGACCTTGTCCTTAGTAGTAAGTACACAGACTATTAAATAAATCTCTTTTTACAACGTAATTTAATAAATACCATGTCCATAGAATCCAAAATCTGCTTTATAATACCTGTATACCTACATACCTTTTTATCCTAAACATTCCGTCAATCTCAATACATTCAAATTAAAACAATAATACGTTTTAACCTAATTACCAAACACGAATGAAAGCTAGTCAGCGAGTAAATAAACTCGTCTGCTTAACCCTCCAAAGCGCACACGGATCAAATTGGCCCCTAACGAAGGATTGCAAGACACGTGTCCGTTTGCGGCCCATTCAGGAAATCTCCTGGGATGTGACGCAGTATTTTTGGATAAGGAGGAACTGGGAACAAAGGATGGTAAATCAATTTGTATGATCCCCTTTTTATGAAATATCGAATATCTAGTATGTACAAGTTCTCAACAATTTAATGTGTATTCAAATATCTGATGGTTTAATTCAATTTTATTCTATAACTTGTTGTATGGATAGTCTTCATGAGTGCAAAAATAATTTTAAAAATTCTTAAGTTTAAACTCTCTTGTTGGATTAAAAAAGTCCTTGATGTTGAGGATCAAATTACAAAATATACAGAATAACAAAAATTATTTATCGTTATTATTATATAATCAAAATCCACGAATACATCATAACGAAATTCTCTATAACTGTACCATAATAATAGCATATATGGTATCGAACGTAATAATCATAGCCATTATCGAAATTTAAATGCTTTACATTGTTCACTTCGCTATGATAATAAACATAATGAGGGAATTTCACGCATTATAAATAGGGGGTGTTCTATAAAAACAACAATTGATTTCTATACGAATAACCGACACATGGCGCGCGGTTTAGATAGGCGTAACGTCACAAATATATCGCATCTGTCTAATATTGATAGACGAATCGATTTCACGCTTCAATTCCACGTATCTAAGTGACCCAAGCGACACAGAAGTACCCGAAAAGGAGTGTAACGATTATAGGGTTCAAAGTATGAAATGTATACACGAGTTCCTTTGCCCTCTTGCTGGTAACTACAGAGTAGCTCCTAATATTCTGAAGATTAAAAGAGCTTTGATATAAGTATCATAGAACAGTATAGAAGTATACACAAAGTTAATGGTGGTATAAAAAGATGATTCTAGTGGACGATAGAAGGATGTGAATTTAGATTTTGATTGGGATGACTGTTTTTGATTATTGTTTAATCATTGTATTGGAACATAGTCTTATCTTCTAGCAGACTGCATTTATCAATTCCCAGGCCTATTAAATATTCTTTATAAAAATTTTAGCCACGTCTATTACTGCGTTCTACACACAATTCCCCTCTTCATTTATCAAAGCTTTTTCTTGTATGGTCTATTACGGCAAAGCACCAAGGCAAGGGACGATCTTTGTAAAGCGATAAAAGAACTTACCATCAAAACAAGCGTATTTGATGTACACGACACCTGGTGCCCATTTCGTTGAAGGCGGATAATCTTCCGCCAACACGAAACTGCAGTGGTTCACACCCGTACATCTGCAATCGATAAAATGTATATAATTTTTAATTTTCCCTTTTTACCATGTAAAATGCAATTCGTGAGACAATTATTCCGAGATTCATTTAGAGATAATCATTTAAATGTATTCGATAGTTTTCATTTTCTTTTTTTTTATAACAGACTAGCATTTAGTCCGCGGCTTCGCCCGCGTCAAAAAAAATCTCGTAAGTTGGTATGACCAAATTTACAAATCGTAAAAAATAATAATATACAATGTGTATAACACGACATAATAACACGAAACGGTGAACCGTAGGTAGGTAGATACGTATTTCTCACAATATTATTTTGTTTATGGTAATTTTATTGTACGGTCCGCCTCGGCTTCGCCCGTGGTACATATATAGCCAAAAGCCTTCCTCAATAAATATAAAACGGAAAGAATTTTTCAAAACGGACCAGTTGTTCCTGAGGTTAGCGCGTTCAAACAAACAAACTCTTCAGCTTTATAATATTAGTATAGATTTCCAAAAAAAATAATAAGTTCGTAATCCACTTGAAAGTCATTTTTTAACCGCGATTTTACTATATACATATGGGTATATTAACGTTTGATACATCAAAAACATTTTTTTACGATTTTTTCTGTTTGGTCGTCTGTTACGTTGAATATCCTCTGAAGCGGCTGGAACGATTTAGATGTAACTAGCAGATAGATAATTTAATATGAAATAAATTAGGCTTGTTTTATTGCAACATGCACACGGAAATGGGATTTAAAGGAAAAACTCATTTACACTGGTGATCATTTTAACATGTAGTTTAGACTTTTGAATATATAATGTTAATTATAACTTATTAATGGATCATTGTTGCAAATTTTATTGCCCATCATTAAACTTTGTGTATAAGGAAATAAATCCATTTGTTAAATAAAAATTTAATTGAATTGTGATAAGATTCGATAAAAACTTTTAAATAACTACGAGCTGTATTTATTAATTATTGTGGGAGTCGAGCACGCTTCGGCACGAATTGGGCCAGCTCGCACCGGGGAAGTACCACACCCCCACAGAAAACCGGCGTGAAATAATGGCATGCCACTGTGTTTCGTGCGGTGAGTGGGGGAGCCGGAGGCCCGTTTCCTTTTCCTCACCCGTCCCAGTCCATTCCTTCTTTCCAGTCGTTAATCCATTCCTTTTCCCTTATCCCAAAAAAGCGGGCAGCGCATTCGCAGAGGCCCAACCTTTGCGAATGTTCATGGGCGGTGGTGATCGCTTACCATCAGGCGAACCACCAGCTCAGTTGCCCGCTATGACATAAAAAAAAAAATTAAAAAAAAATACGCACCAAATTTTTAAACAAAATCACAGACACAAGAGACGATTTATGTTTTCACCAATACTTATAAAATTAGTTTTGTGCCGCAATAAACAAGACGCTATAACTACAGCTCCAATTCAAGTTTAAATTAAAACTCCAATTAAGTTATATTTAGTTTGTTAACTAAGATCTTAATTAAGTTACATTTTCTTCATCGTCGCTTTACATTAGTCGCTCAACAAATCTTTCATAGTACATAATTAACAAGGAATTTTACTCTTGGAATCGAGTATCAAAGCTTTTATGTAATTATGTATTCAATTTGCTGTTTAAAAGGTTCATGATTGCCTCGTTTTATAGATAACTAGCATACCCGGCCACGCGTTGCTATGGCTGAGTAATAATTAAAAATATTAAGATTATAAATTATTGGGATAATTAATCGAAATAAAAACTATCCTATATCTTAAGTTGTACCAAATTACACATAAAATGCCAAATTTCATCAAAATCGGTTGAGTTGGAGAAGAGTTCATTGGGAACATACATCATGACACTTTATTTTTATATATTAAGATTCGACTTGCGGCTTCGCACGCGTTAAATTCGGAGTAGTTTAATAGTGATTATACATATAAACCTTCCTCTTGAATCTTGCATTAAAAAAAACATCAATATCCGTTGCGTGGTTTTAAAGATTAAAAAAATACATAGCGACATAGGGACAGACAAAGAAAACGACTTTGTTTTATATTATGTAGCGATGGTGAACTTACATAGCAACGTGTTCTTTAGTTCTAGATATTTTTAAAACAACGAAACAATGGAATACAAAAATGATACATCTATCAGAACGTGCACTTTTCGTTCGGAAGTTTCATTATATTCGTTTCTTTAGTAACAAACATAAGTAACACATAATTTGCAAGCATTTTTTTTTAATATTAAATAATTTTATTTTTAAAGTCTATGCCAACAATGGACAACGTTAAAAAAATTAACACGATACAGACACATATAAAATGAAATATTTTTTTATGATGAAGTAACCAAGAATAAGATCACCATACAATCTAATGTCGTATTATATTATCTGTGATACAATTTAAAATTAAAAATTACGGCGGTGTTCTATACTCTGTGCTATTTGGTTTTCGTGCAATATGCAATGAGTTTTCCAACTATTTCACACTGAAAGCCATATAAATCGTTCTATCCAACTTCCAAAATGACGTCTGAGCCATTTCGCTTCGAGAGAACAGCTCGCAATGTTCCTTGTTTACAGATATGAAAGGCTTACGTAATATTGAATAAATAAATGAAAATGTTTTATTTTTTAGATTTTAGAGGCATTACTTAAAAATGAGGTTATGTAACGTCATTAACGATGATTAATTTCATAATTTACTAACTATCAGCCTGCGGCTTCGTCCGCTTTTCTAAAACCCAAATAAATACAATAACAAACTACAAGCTTCCTCAAGAACAAATATATAAAAGCCGCTTCGATAGCTGTATTTTATAATACGACAAGATTTTTGTAAACAACAATCAACTGATAGTTTATTAATTAGCAAATATGTTTATGAATATTTATCATTCTCATATAAAATGTATAAAGGACAGCTTTTAACAGTCCTCAGGAGATTAATCATAGAAATTATACACGTAATTCAAAATTTATTTGCCCTCAATGTTATTTAGCGTTCAGTATTACAACTAACGTAAATAGAATTGGTCGACAACGTATTATGTAGATATTGTGAATAATTAATACATTTTGTAACTGGCGAGAAATATTATTTATATTATAATTTTCTACTTTTCACTCTTTGACGTTTTGTTTTAAATGAAAACCAAATAAAATAAAATACTCCTTCTGATTCATAATATGTTAATTTCGATTAATCGTTTGGAACAAATATCATAAATCATATTAGAAAGTATAATATAGGATAAGTGCATTATGCAGCCCGAAAGATAAAATCTTTTAATTTCCTCTTTCCTCCATCAACTAGGAAATGACTTGCTTAAATATTTTGTATGCGTAGAATGATGATAGCAGTTAGTGTAATTTACTATTCGTAAATTTACTATTTCAAATACAAATACTTAAACTCTTCAGCAATAGAAAAATTAATCTGTCAGAATGACATCTAAGTAATTATAAATTTTCCTACCCCCCTATTGTTTTTTTATTGTTACTCTGTGTAAAAAGAGCTGATCGCATCTTGATAGAATCTACAGTAATCTGAGAAGCCACCAGTTGAAGCTTGTGAAATATTAAATCTAGCTGTTGCCTGCAGCTTTGCTCGCGCGATCGCTATTTTATCTTCTGCGGGGTAGAATTTACCAAAATCCTTTATTAGTGAATGCCTTCATCAGCCATCTATATCGAATTTCAGTCCCATCAGTCCAGTAGTTATAGGTCTTGAACCTAAATGGCACGCGATTACCCACAGATTTCAGGACAAAGTTAACATATTCTACTCACGTAACGTACGTCACTCTACGTAACGTAACTTTTTTGTTCAAGTGTCATTTAAGAACATTTATAGTATTTTGATTTATAGATAGATACAGTGATTTTTAATACGCAATGCTTACATAATCGACATTGTAGTCTGTGTAAATAATATTATACACTAACTGTAACCCGCGGCGTCACTCGTGTAAAAATACAATGTGCTAATCCAGACTATAATATAAGCGGTTTTCGCGTGAACCAGGGAACAAACATCTATACATCCATCCATCCTTACAAACTTTCGCGTTTATAATATTAGTAGGATATCTAAAAAATAAAGTTCTCTAAAAGTAAAATCAATTTTAATCGTTATTACCACATAATCGTCGATTTATTTGGCCATAAAATTAATGTTTATTCATCGATAGCAATATAAATTAGCCATCAAAGTGCGCACGCGCGTGTCGAACGGAACATGACATGATGGTTCGTGGCGGCGCTTCCGGTGATCGAAATCGTGCCGCTTTGTAGTTTAAGAGCTTGTGAGTATAGAGTAAGAGCTTGTGGTTAAAGTCTATAGTCAAGGAGTCAAATCATTAATCATGATGTTAGTGGATAGGAAGCTTTTACCTCTAATGGAAAGTCTTGCTAGTTGCATTCGCAGTCGGTATACTAAGTCAAATGAGAATAGATGTAAGCTTACGAAATAAACACAGTAATAGTTTTATTAGTTTTATTGGTTTTTATATGAAACCTTACCAAACTTAAACGGTTGAATTAAATTATGTAATATCAAGAAAAGTAATGAATAATGACATAATTATTATTCGTTTTATTAAGTTTCATCACTATCCCTTAGAAAGGTGAGAAAATAATTTACATCTTAAACTCAACGTTGTTGAAATTTGAAACCAAATATATAGGTATATGTTGCCCGCAGCTTCGCCCGAGTGGTCAAAATGAATTTTCAAGTTTTACAAATAATAATTCACTATTTTATCCTCTCGATGCCTGTTATATGGTTCCATTCAAATCTTTCCTTCTATGAAAATCTTAGTCGTGTTTTGGCAATTTGAAGGCAGTTTAGTTTTTTGTTAAAATTTAATTATTAATTTATCCTTCCTACTAATATTATAAATGCAAAAGTTTGTAACGATGTGTGTGTTTGTTGCTCTTACATGCAAAATCTACTGAACCGATTGCAATGAAATTTTGTACGTAGATAGCTGAATAACTGGAATAACATATAGACAACTTTTTATCCCGATATTCCTACGGGATACGGACTTACGCTTGTGAAACCGCGAGGCACAGCTAGTTATTATATATAAATAATTACATTATTATTATTTTTAATATTGACAAAATCAAATATGTAAGATACTAGAATGAAGTTTACATTAACCTTTTAAATATATACGGTACAATAAGAGAAACACTGTAAAATTTAACATAAGTGTCTAAAATTATCCGTAACAGAATGTCCGTCTGTTCCACCCCACCTGCGTAATGGCGTGCTGACGTATTAAGTGGTTCGCGATTTGTTTGTCTGTCATTTAATCGACGATTTAAATGTGACGTGAACATAAGGGGGATTTTGTGATATAATCTACAGTGAATTATATTTAGTTAACTGTTGTTTTTATGCAGTGTTAACATTTGTTGACAATATTTTATTTTATGCCATAAGCGGGCAACTGAGCTAGTGGTTCGCCTGATGGTAAGCGATCACCACCGCCCATGAACACATGCATAAATAGTACCTTTGCGAATGCACTGCCCGCTTTTTACACGCTTTTTATTACACGCTTTTTATTAGCTTCACCTGTATGTTTGTTTGTTTGTTTGTTTGTTTGTTTGTAACCGACTTCTTTGGGCGCGATTTTGACCCACTTTAAACGGCCAGATTTCGTTCAAACTTTGTAGATTTATTGAGGACCGATGACAATACACTAATTTGATAAAATTATTCCAGTTTTCAATTTGCAAAATATGATTTTTGTCAAAGCGTGTTTTTTAGTTTTTTTAAACTATTATATTTTATTAGGAAAGAGGTCCACCCCTCTGGAAGGGTGAGGAAAAGAAAGTGGCGCTCCGGCTACCCCACTCACTGTACGAAACACAGTAGCATACCTTTTTACGCCGATTTTCTGTGGAGGTACTTTCCTTTTGCGAGCTGGGTCTGTTCGTGCCCGAGCGTGCTCGACATCCACATATAATAGGTTATTGTTTGATTGAAAACTTGGTAATCTAAATACATAAATTGACTTGACATTCGCATTAAATTATCTAATTTTATATAATATGTATTATCTGTCTATATTTTGTCGCATTGTGTGTTTATGACCGCGTTGAATAAAAAAGTGAAGTCCCGTGTCCCCTAGTGGGGTATGGGGCAGATGATGTACATCTGTTTCACTGATCGATTTTTCTTTAAGGACAAGTAGGTGATCAGCCTTCTGTGTCAGACCGAGACATTTTTTTTTGTGCGTCCCCACCGGGAATTAAACCCAGGACCCTCGGTTCTACGCTCACGCGTTAACCACTGTACCAAGGAGCGGTCACCGCGTTGAATAACTTATGCTTAAATGTAAAACAATCCTTTTTATATAAACAAGATTTGTAATAAATAAGAATTATAGGCCAAAATAAACCATAGACAATCATTTTATATACAACACAGTTATTCGAAAAGTTAAAAAGAAACGCTTCAGAATAGCCTTGTAAAATTGTAAAGGCCTCAACCGTTTTCATACCTTCAAGTTCCAACCTTCGGAATTCATTAAGGTCTGTATACACTAGCGAAGTGTGTCGAGTACTAAATGCCTATATACCTAGGGTTATACCTATACCTAGGGAACCTGTGAATATGAAACGCGTTCCAAATTTCTATGGAGATACCTCGTTGAAACATTTACCGGTTATTGTGTAAATTTGAAAGCGAATTCACGATTTGCATCGCGTTTGAATGAATGGTAATAAAGTGCGCCATTTAATTTAAAAGTTTGTTAGCATTTGAACTATCGATTTATACCGAGAAAGAAAATAAACATTCCATGCATTTTAGCTATGTTAACCACTTCACCGATGTATAATAATTGTCTTAACAAATTTGCAATTTCGCGTCACAAAATTATCATAAAAAAACAATTGGTCCATAAAAACGCTTTGCCCGTGTAGACATTAAGTATTATGTTATCTGTGATATTACTATGGAAATGAATGACTTTAAATGCATTTTAAACACATTTACTGACTCCGTAGTTATGAAAACATCGAAATATATAATAAAAACAATGAGTGGGGGTGTAGCTATATATGATTAGCTTTTACCCGCAGCTTCGCACGGGTTAAATTCGGTTCGGTTCACGTTATACATATAAACCTTCCTCTTGAATCACTGTATATATTAAAAAATACCCATCAAAATCCGTTGTGCAGTTGTAAGCATCTAATAATACATATTTACATAGGGACAGACGCGGGAAGCGACATTGCTTTATACTATGTAGTGATTTGCGTCTAAAATATTCCTAAACGAGCCTTTTCCATTTAAAACCTAACATAGCAAGGCCTTTCGATAAAAACCTCGAATCTAATGCACAAAGTACGTTAGTACTTCCCTTTGCCCTAAATATTTGCTACCCAGCCTTGGCCTAGTAAGAACTAAAATATAGCTATATTCATTAGTATCAACACGCGACCGTTATGGAAGAAATGGTTCAATTTACTATTATGATATCTTGGATAAAATTCTTTCGCGTTTCATAATCTACTTAGTAAATGAATGTCTTGATATTATTGTATATAATTACAGTTATTTCTTTATTATTATTTGCTTGTTTAATAACAAATGCAGGAATAAACTAAATAGAATTCAATTTTTTTCTGTGAGAAAAATCAAAAAAAGTATTAAAACGACATCAATTATACGTTTTTCGTATTATTAAACATAAATAAAACCGGATATCATTTTATAGCATAAATTCATTTATTTAACGTAAGTGTATTTATTAAACATAAACGCAAGTACATTCAAAACACAAATTGGCTTTTCAAGCGCTACATCGAAAACGTAAATATAGATTAGTGTTTCATATAAAGCACTCGAACAATATTTTACCCGCAATTTATAGCGCTTTTTCGATGGAAATTTATTTATGGCAATATATAAACCGCGAAAATGATGCTTATCGAAATATCGAATAGACACGAGTGCGCAATTATTTAATGTTGTTTTATGTTCTTGACCTATATAATGTATACCAACTTATAATAAAAGTGTAACGATGAATTGTGTATTTTCGCATTGAATAATTTTTGAAAAGTTTAGTTAGTTTACCTGGTTATGAAAAATTTTGAAAGAAAGAAAGAAATAATCAGAGGCGAGACTTATTTGGGCCCCGTTATAAAAGTTATTGTGGGGTTAGGTTTTTAAAGATATATGAAACATTGAAATTACTTAATTGAACTACTGATTAAATTTTGAACACATTAATGTTTCAAATTAAATTAAAAATAGACAATACTGAACGCGTTTAAAAACCTTAAAAGTACTTCATTTGTAAAATTGTCCCATTAATGGATAATACATTATAATACATAGTTATAAATAAATTAAATTATTAAAATTATTCAAAAGCATAATCATTCCAATTAAATTAAACCTTCATCAATAATTTAACATTAACAGAACATTCACTATTCCCTAAATAATAATTCATAGTCGGACTCTTTTCCATAGACAATTTGTCTCTTACCCTTTTTATTATCTGTGGTGTCATGTGTTAAATAGTAATTATGATTTACGAGCCCATTAATCCTACCAAATTAAGGAGCGCGTTTTATCATCTTACTAATGATGTATGACGTGTTAATTACAGGACGTCTTAACTTTACAGGATAAATCAGTCTGTGGGATATTGTGCAGCGACTTTTTACTTTTTATTTCAACTGATGGACAAACAATCAAGTAAACATTTTCTATGGTGTGAAGTACCAGTTTGTAAGAATTGGTGGAACTGAACGTATTCTGATGATGCAGCAGTATAAAATATGTGGTATAGAACTACTTGCTTTTGCTCGTGGATTCGTCCGCGTTTACGAGCCAGCAATAACTATTAAAAAGATTAGTATTTAATACAATACTCATTTATTTGTGACCTTATTTGAAAATATTCAGTATTAAATTTGAAAAAAAGACATGTACATATCAAAGCCAACTTCTATCAGTGTTGTTTTTAAAGTAAATCCAACTGAACAACAGACACCGAATGCGTGCCAATGGTTTTTAAATGCCCTTTGTGACTGCATCTGTCCATTTTTATTATATCTTCGGAATAAATTTCACCAATGCATTTGTACCGTAATATAAAAATGAATCCTTGAATGTGATATTGCCAATATTAGTGTTGTTAAAATAAACGTAATGAATAAATAGCACTGCTTTAAAAGTAATGTTCTTTTGATTTATTTCAACAGAGTTGACAGTTATAATTATCGTTTTAATTCAAATCAAATATAATTGCATCTTTTCTGAAAAATACTGGCGCTAATATTGGAATCAAAAAAACAATTAAATAATTTAAGCACGGGTGCCTAAAAACAACAATTTACAACGTAACTCGGCATATGGGTAACCTGCAGTACAGGAAACGCACTAAGTAGCACGACCTCACCAAAACTGACACTAAATTTGGCTTGCCGCCAAAACCGCTGGCCCTAATTATGACAGTCAAATAATCAGGGAAATGACTAACAGTGACATGTTTCCAAAAAGACCAAAATGTCCGTTTTGTACTTAAAACACGAATTCTAAATATAGACGAGGCAATACGACTGTGTCCAAGGTAATACGATATCAGACAAAAAAACAGTTATCTAAGTTGGAGAACAGAATTTTTTTTTGCTCCACACTTAATAAGCAATAGAAAAATTTAAATAAATACTTCTTTCGTTCGTTTTTTTTTTTAGGCTAAGGTTAGAATTCTGCAATTTTAATAAAGGAACATGGAACATTAAAGCTTTTATTATATGTCATCATTCGATCATGTTAAATGATGTAAAAACCAAACTGCGTAAAAAGCCACGTGGATTGGAGCACAAAGGTCCCCTTGCCCTACATTGCCCCACGAGTTCCCACACTGAGATCAGCGTTATTTATTGCACGCAGTCGATACGTCTTATTGAAACCATTTTATTGCTTCCAATGGAAGAAAACATATTATTCTAAAGCCAGTCCAGTACGTGATAATATGTATATTTTGTTGACTTTTTCAAAACTGGGAGAGGACATTTTTGCTAAAATTCTTACGATCCAAGAACAAAAACAAAAAAAATAACATCAATAAATAATCACAACTTTTGATGGTTTATTTATGATACTCGTAGTTTAAAGCTTCAATTTTAATTAACTTCTTAAAACGTTAATTATTTAGTTATCAAACTAAGGCTATAAATAAATCAATAAATCCAATATGTTTCTAGTTGATTTCCCAAACATAAACCCTTAAAAATGCAGCCATAAAATTTCACATGAAAAACATTTTTAAAACAATTGTATTGAAAAAACACAATATCGGATTTAAAAATGATATACGACGTGCAAACTTTGTCCGCACTATTCATTAAAAGTCTTTGTTCGAAGCGTCGCTATATTTTTCCCGTATCAAATTTCGTAGAGATCATTGTTGTTAAGAGGAATTTTAATGATATATAGTGATGAGGTGTGCGCAATAAGCATTTAAATCGACTGAAAAATAGTGGATGTTATTAATATTATTTAACATCTTTTTAAGACTTATTTAAAGTTATGTAACAGTTAAAAGAATCGATATAGAAATTAAAAAATCAGCACTGCGTCTTTAATTTCTAATGAAATGCATACTATAATGAAACCGGCTTCTTTTTCTAACAAAACTCGTTATTTCCACAAAGAAAAACACATCACTATATTTATATGGGACCTCCTTTGACGACCTAAATAAAAAAAAAAGATTTCCTGCATACAATGCAATCCTCCGTGTAGGTCAGTCAACAAGCTTACACGGAATAAATGCGAAATATTATTGCCGATGCTACGGTCGGCGACACACTATATCTGCGATGGTGGGAAACCTGATTTGTACGCATAATCTTTCACTGTCCACTGGTAAGTAATTGGCTTACAGAATAATAGAGGATACATGTAACACTGTACAGCGTTTCAATACGCATTTTCAACCGACTTCACAATAGGAGAAGGTTATTAATGCGACTGGATTTTTTAGGTTTGTTACATGGAGCACAGAACTTTTGACTGGTTAATCCTATTTTGATGATTCATTTTTATTTAAAAGGCCTTTCCTGTGGTGGAACCACCAATTTTGGTCCAGTTCTAAAGATTTAACGGCAAAGCGCCATAAAACAAATATTTATATATGAAAATTATATGTGGATATTGAACATTTTATGGACTTCATCGGCAACAAATTATCCTCACCTTATTATTATGTGTTTTGTGTACAACTAAATAAAATTGAAATTCTTAGGTATTACATAAGCATATATGACTAAACAAATAAAAACATAATATAATAACCGCAAATATGTGATGGAACGAACCAAGAAAAATAATTAAACTGTCTATTCTAATATAAAAACCTTTTACAATGTATGTTTTGAGTAAAACAGTAAATAAAAACTAAAAAGTATATAAAGTAGATATTCGATATAAATGAAAATATGCTCGTTACGACCATAATTTCACTGCTGTTGTCGAATATAATTATCATTAAACCTCGGCATTTCATTGTAATTAAACGGGCCATTCATTAATGCAAAAATAATGATGCACAGATTATGTCACTAGGTTGTTAACGAGATTTTGAGTATATAGAATTATATTTACGTATATTCAGTTTACGTATATTCGTTATATTCAGGATCATTTTGGTTTACAATTAAAAAAATAGACCACCCTAGTTTTATCCTAGAAACAGTTTATTGTGATAAATATATCTTTTATCCTATTATTATTCGAAAATGTATAAACACCGATTCAATGCTTTACGCGTAATAACATAACAGAGTTGCTAACGCGATTATAATTTTATTTAGAATTTATAAGCAACTACTTAGTAGCCTTCTAATGAAAGGTTATTGCGGTTTATGAATTTAGAATGAAAAATTTTATGACAGTCATTAAAAGTCCCGAAATTTACTCTGAGAAGTTCGCAGTATTTTTATAAGATTTATTCTTATTAAAATAAGCAAAGCTTGTACCAAAGAAAATAATTAACTGTAAAACAAACTTTTTCTATGTTTCGTAGACTATGCAACAACATAGTTTCTTATGAATAATTATGATTGCATCGCCTATAAATGGAATGTGATTCGTATTTTATTTAAATAATCCTTTTTGAAGTATTTTTCGAAACGTGTTTTCGGCACACGTGTTTACCGCCACAAAGGAAGATTCTAGAACATTCCACTTTATCAGTTACTATAATAGTAATTAGAGCACAATGCATTTTCTTATCTTTTCACAAGACTGCGCTTTAACGTTTATATAGCCAAGTTTGATCTGCGATTCTTACCATTTTAAATTCATACTTGAACAAAAGTTTTTAGCTGCTTTTCTTATTAATAATTTTATTCACAATGTTGAGTCGTATAGTGTATTCGCGAAATATTTAAAATATACTAATTCGTTATACATTACAGCTTCGTCCCCAATAATTATGAAATGATTAAAAAATCTATGGAAATTACTAACGTAGCTAATTAAATAAATGCGGTCCTTGTTTTGTTCTCTATCTAAACCAACTGTTTTCACACTCTAACCGGTTGATAAATTCCATAAATATGACATGAATGAAATCGGAGAGACATAGGGAATAGATTGACCATTACCTGTCGTCAAAACAAAACAAGATGAAGAAAAACACCCAAATGAAGCCGCGTCTGCAAAATATACGTAAAATGCATATGTATATGCAGCTCTAAACAATTTTATAGACTGAAATATATTTCAGTCTCGAAAATTGCGTATTATATATAATATAATCAAGTTGTAAACCCACGCGATCAAATTAAAAGAAGTAAAAATAAAAGCTCTTTCCACAGACTATATTTACTTTCTTTTCATCGATAAATGTGAACTCGTATATATTTCTAATTTCCCCCGTCCAATAAATAATTCGATCGAGAGACTTGAAGTCACTTCAATATAGGTTTAATCATTTACGCTTCAGTGCTCGAATCAACTAGTATAAAGAATATACTTGTTTGAGTTAACGAGTATAAATTGGACTACACACAGAGTGAGTAAAAAAGGTCGCCCGTCCCTGGAGGGGAGGCACCGCTCCATGATGTAAAATGGGACCAAATAAC
Source organism: Zerene cesonia (assembly GCF_012273895.1). Classification (NCBI taxonomy): domain Eukaryota; kingdom Metazoa; phylum Arthropoda; class Insecta; order Lepidoptera; family Pieridae; genus Zerene; species Zerene cesonia. The sequence continues at coordinate 9,095,772 of NC_052102.1, read as the reverse complement.
AACATATCCTATCAAAAAAAAAACACGTCTATCATTAAAAAAACCCACGGAATTAAGCAGTAACAAAACCAAAAAAATATATTTGAATAGATATACAGTCTTATCGAGATCTTCGTTTTTGGGGTCGTCGGTAAAGTATGTACGGACGTGAGAAAAACGGTCTATTTATTATGTTTAATGAATATATTGGTGTTAAATGATTGTTCTGAGAAAATTTTAAAATGTGTCTGAAAATACGAACCCAAATACAATATGGGAGCTGAGGTATATATATGAAGAAATGAAAGAAATTGATTACTTAAATATGATGCCACTTGCATATTCCCATAACAGAGAGCCATAAAAGCTATACATGCAGAATTTTAAGCATCCTGCATAAAGATATCATGAGCTATTTTAATAAATGCCTCTCTCCTTAAAAATGAGTAAAAATTATATAATGTAGGCATAGTTAAATAATACTACTTCTCGACGATCTTCTGTGTGATGCCTTCTCCGGCGTGAGCTGGTTCAATTCGTGCCGAAGCGTGCTCAACATTAAAAATGCATATAAATTACTAGCGGTGCGCCGCGCATTCGCCCGTAGTTTATATATAGCCTTCTTCAATAAATGGGCCATCTAACACTGAAAGAATTTTTCAAATTGGACCAGTAGTTCTTGAGATTAGTGTTTTCAAACAAACAAACTCTTCAGCTATATAATATTAGTATAGATTACAAACGGTATCTATGGTAACGTAATAACTATATAATAATCTGTGTCTATCGATGATTATTAAGCACTATAAGGCTAACATTTGACCGCCAAACAGCTACAAAAATCCGCATTATTGGCAAAGTGCCAACGATGAATTATCTTCGCAACGTGAGACAACAAAACGATATGTGTTGTTGGACGTTTTGTAACCAGGCAGAATACATTTTGCCTATTTTAAATGCGTTGCAGTTTACTAGAAAGGAAGCATAAATTAATTGATAAGGAAGTCGTAAAATCTAATTTACATTGAGTACTTAAAAGTTCAGTAATTGAAATAAATAAAAAAATCGCAATGCGACATTAACTTATTCATTGAATTTATATAAATGGACCATAACTAGATTTATTTCGTATACATAACATCCGTTAATCCGACCAGAAACAAGGAGCAAATAATCATGAATGGAATCAGACTCAATTTTCAATTTCAATTATTCACTCGATATTCTATAAATAAATATATTAATAACGCTTAACGTAACACTAATTGATATGTAACATAATTGTTCCGATATAATACTCAATAATTCTTATAAGATTTAAGTGCTTTATAAATTCAACAGTTTCCTGAAATTAACTGTAACATATATAGGATTATTGACTGAAATTACAATCATAAAAAGAAGAAAAAACAAATACATACCATGATCGAACGATTTATTTGACTCACTGCTGAAAGAATTCCGATATAGTTTCTAGAATATTCCTTTGAGAATATTTATAAATCCACGTAAGTTTTTCGTAATAAAATTTATGATATGGATGCAATTGAGCTTTTAATATTTTTATTAGCTTCGGTTTTGTTCGAATAAAACTTACATAAACATCCACACAGCCTTGTGTTTATTACAGCATCCTAAATAACTTAAACTACAAAAGTTTGAATTATAATTAGTCCAGTCATTAACATGAAAGTAGGTCAACCCCGGAGTGAGAGCTAATATGGTGAATTCACCTTCATACATTCATTTTGGCGGGAAATAACAAGTCTGTGACGTAAATTATTCAAAGTCAAAGCTCAATAATTTGCTTCACGATAATTTTCATATCTGTTCCTCCATTTACATGCATGTTCTCCATATGTGTGATGGTTGGTTTGTAACAATACAAGGATATATTTTTGTATTTTTAAACTTAACCAAGAATAAAAAAAAAGATAATATTTTAAAATGTACATTCGTGAGTAATAAAAAAAACTTATTAAAATCCGAAAATTTTTCCGAATCGATGGATTAGAATCCAAAGGAGGTTCTCAATTCGTCTGTTGTTTGGGTTTGTTACTCCATTACTCCGTGCGTAAACAGATTGGCGTGATTCCGAATCTAGTTTGATTGATTTCGTGTTTGATAGAATCGTTACGACCAATTTTAGAATTTGAAACAGTACTTCCCCAAGGACGTGTGGTGACGTTGACCTTTTTTAGTGCTCAACTTAAATAAATATAGTCAAACATACATAAATATAAATAAATCTTTTAGTATAAGTTTTTCTACCCTCTAATGGTGTTGGCAGAATATCAGCGTCAGGGTCCCATTGACTCTGACATTTATGCTGAGCCAAGACC